>NC_084529.1:32256548-32531548 GCF_024500275.1 Phycodurus eques
GCCGGGAAACAAAACGTTGCCTCCGGTCAGGATGATGTTGCCGTACATGTGAGGCTGCATGTCTGCGCGCACATATGCAATGCCCGTTAGCCACAATACACACATACGGCTATACTGTACACGGAGCCGGTCTCAACTCCGTTATAAGCCGTCGCTCTTCACAGACGATAAAGAATATATGCCTGTGAGAATCGTTTCCATTATCTGTCTCCATATGTTGCTTCTCTGTTTGCGTTCGTATAACCGTTGCTTCACGTGCTATAACAGAGCAACACCGACGCTATTCGTTAGCATGTTTATGGCATTTGTCATTGGTAGCATTAAGCTAAGTGTGCTTTCCAAAGGCAAATGTGGCTGTTTTTAATAAACAAAGTGTAATTCTCTTTGTTTTTCTGTTTAGTTTGATAGGAAACTTCAAGTGGGAGTGGCCTTAAACAGCTTGAAGCCTCTTTTCGACAGACATGCAAACACCAAAGGAATGAAAAAGGTGACCCCCCCCCTAAAAAAACATTGTATGTTCGGGGGGGGGGGGGGAATTCCCTGGGCCCCCGCAGAGATTCTTTTTTATTTGAACATAAATTAAGCAATCTGGAAGACTCTGAAGAGTACAATACAGTACGAAAAAAATATATATATATATTCTTCACGCAGAAAAACATTTATTTACACCGCTCAAGTCCACGTTGATGTACAAATTTAAGATTCCAATTCAATGTTTTTATTTTGACCTCCAACTTGAGCCAGGTGCATTCCCACCTGGTTCAAGCTATGCCACATGAAGAGCATCCTCATCTTTAACAATTGACTAAATTTCACTTCATTTTCCACTATTTCCAACGTCAAAGGCTAATCCCAAATGCATCCTCCAGGAAAGTATTAAGTACAAAATATTTCTGTTTTATTGGCCATTTCTGAATTTGAAGTTACTTCATTCCGTGTTGTGACATAATGCCTAACATCGCACCGTCGCTTAATACATTTAACATGAACATCCGTAAACTAATTAGATAATTGTAGGCGCGTTGCCTAATTAATATATGATGTACTAGAGCACCGGTGTCAAACCCAAGGCCCGGGGGCCACATCCGGCCCGCCACATCAATTTCTGTGGCCCGCGAAAGCAAATCAAGTGCGTCGACTTCATGTTTCTTGCTAAAATAACAACATTGCAAATTGTCTTCCCTTTCATATAACGTTGATTTCAAAATTTTTTGTTACCAATCCCCATTTCAAAATAAACTGAATTACCAACTTTTTACTGCCTTCTGGTTTCAAATATAGTTATTCATCGATTTTTTGTGTATATGTAATAACACGAGGCAATTGTACATTTACTGTATATGCGTTCGCGCTGCGAGGGAAACCGTAACGACGATGCGGCAAAAATGAGTTCTACAGCCCTGCACTAGAGGACCAACTCTTCGCAGTTCCGCTGGGACCGCAACCAGGGCCACGACCTGCAGCAGCTCCACACGAAAATACAAAAGACCACACTGGCTGATCTGATGAGCCAAAATGTTGCTTAAACGTAAGAGTACGATTCACGTAAATGGCCTATTTTGAGTTCAAAACGGCGAATTTCGCCAAAAGGCGACCGCTTTGCATGTACGTTTTGAACAGCGACACGTGAAGCGTTTCCGCTGGAAAGGTCGGGTTGAGTACGAGTTTCCCCTCTCCATCCGTAATTATGCTACACGTTCTTTAAACGTGTAAAACGTGGGCTTGGGTAGTCAGTCAATTCAATAGTACTCAATATCAATCGTTTTCGTTTTGAAATATAAAGGGATATTTCCTCCAGCCAACACTGCGGGGTGACGCCTTTTATGTTAGCATCAAGTCAGCTTTGCGTTTCAACGGCGGTTCTGACTTTCTACATGTTATGTCAGCGTCAAGTCGATTTTGCGTTTCGAGGAGTTTCCCACGTTGTCACGGTGGCGCCTCTGGCTGGCGAACAGACGTCAGCACGGCGCCGCGCCCCGAACGCGGACGTGTCGCGCGCATACAGCCCATGTATGCCAAACAGCTTCCTGTCGTCAAGCGAGTTGCATTCAGCGCTCATATCTCAAGTCAAAGCAACAAACGCTCCGAGCGACGGCTCGTACGTCCAAAGACTCGTATGTTCCGGGAGTCGGGAACGACGCGCGCCCCGCTCCCTAACCTAACCACTACGTCGGGCGGGATACAGGAAGCGGTGAAGGCAAAGTTGAAATGGAGCCAGACCTCGCGACAGGGACTGAACAGAGTCCACGATGGCCTCGGGGACGCCCATCTCCCGGAGGCCGATGTCAGAAGGGTGGAAGAGCATCTCGGGAACAGCGAAGCGCTCGTTGGCCAACCTGAGGATCTGCTCTCCCGTCTTGTACTTCCCGCTCAGCACCACCTGGTCGGCCGGCTGGCGGAGAAGGCAAACGCCGATGACGCCGAGCGCGAAGACGCGGGAGACGGCGGAGAAGGCCGCTCACCTTGCAGAAGCCTTTTTTGATGGTGCTGAAATCCGGAAGCACGTAGTCCCTCATCACCGTGTTGTCGGCGCCCTTCAGCCTGTAGCACGACAGCGCAGGAAAACGCGTCGGCGTTCCGCTTCTGACATTCTCGTCCGACGGCGGTCTTACTGTGCGACGCTCATGTCTCTGTAGAAGTCCTGAGACACGAAGCACACGTCCTCCTTCACCTGGTTGATCACGTGGGTTTCGTCCATCACGTGCAGCTGCCTGCGAACACGAGCAACAGGACTGAAAGCACAATCGCAGGGGGAACAAAATGCTGTTCGCAAAAAGGCAATCATTCGAATAATAGCTGTCATTAGGCCCGCACGATGGTGGCCAAAATCGGAATTATTGTTTTGACGATGATTGTCAATCACAATTATTCATCGTGCTGGGCTGGGAGAATAAAAACAATTACATAAATCTCAATTTGTATTGCCATTTGACACTTTAAAATGAAAGGACTATCATTTTAGAATAAATGATGCGTAGTTAAAAAAATATATATACAAAATTCATGTTTACTTTATTTCATGTTCAAAACTTTACCAAGGGCTACGTGCATATATAAACCAAATCTGCAACCATCTTGTTTAACTTCGGCCGGGGCAATACGGCAAAAGGGAAACATTATTTCATATCGTCCTATCTCGATTATTATCCCAATTTTCTAAATTGCCAGTTTTAAAGCATCTGCCCTGGAAACTTACGAAACTAGAGAGGACTTCAACATTTTATTAACATATGAAGTACAAAAACAACAACATAGAAAAATACGAAAACCATTTCTCCTCGCCTGTAAAACAAATGTAGTAACCAAAAATAAAAGAAAACGAGTGCAGCAAATAATGGTCATTTTTGTCGTTTTCTTTATTCATTTCACCCAAATCCTTGGTTTGTTTCCATTTTACATTTCAGTGGAGTCATTTTTGACGTTTTGCCGCTTTCTGTATTTTGATGGGTTGAAGCTTTTATTTTGAAGGACGGTGGATGCGACTCGCTTGCTGGCGATTTGCTTTCAGTCCACCCGAGAGGCAACTCGTTGCCCATTTTGAAACGCGAGCTCGCGCAGTTTGTTTCATGATTTCATCGCGATCGCGTGACCGAAACGAAAGCCTCTTCTGTGTCCCGCGACAACGCCGTGCGGGCCGCCGCTGGCGCAGTGGCGGGCTTTGTAGAGCCCAACCCACACGGACTGAGTGACTTCCCTCCTCCAAATGAAAAATACAAATGAATTCAATCATAAGTCATCACAAAAAGCCTCATCTTCCGAGGCGAACTAACTCCGCCGCGCGTTTAGCTCCACGCTCGGTCACGGTCGACTCGTTACGATGACTTCCCGTTTCCTTGTCCGACTTGAAAAGGAAAGCGGAGCGGCAAAAGCTCAACTCACCGCGATCGACCAGATCATCGCTAGTTTAATATGACTCGCCCAGACTTGGGCCGTCGAACCCTTCGGAGGCACGCGCGGCTTCCTCGCCGTGACCAATCGACCATCCTCATCTCCAATCTTTGCTGCGCTGTCCTTGCTTCTGAAGTCTTAACCGTGCCTTCGCCCCCTGGCGGTCGCTTGGCTGACTGCTCGTCGAGAAAGCGCTCGATTAGCTATGCGGAAGAACCCGGCTTTTCAATGACAATGGGGTTAATTTAATCGTGGCTGCCAAAATTGTGAACGCAATTAAAATTGGATGAATTGTGATCATGAATAGTTCAAGTATTCTTGTGTCATTAAAATATACTCTCTTTACCGTGGTGGTTAGCATAGAGGAATAAAAGGAATCATTTTTCCACACGGCCAAATGTTACTACAGACACACGCACAACTACGCGTCAAAGTAAGTTGCCGCAGTGACGCCGAGCCAGGAGGAAAGGCAGACAAGGTCCGAGCTTTGGGATCAGTTGACACGTTGAAAAGAAGACGAATGTGTCATTTGTCTACCGCAAAGCACAACTCACTAACAGGCCACGACAAAACGTCTGCGATTGCCCTCACAAGGTATCACGCTGAGCTAATCTAAGTTAGAAGGAATGGTAATGCCCCCAAGTGGTCAAGACACGCAGACGCAGCCACCGGTTCACCGGCGATCGCGTTAAGCAAAACGGTAAGAAAACAAACGAGGAGGACATTCAGACACCAGCTACCGGCGACCGCAACTCACGCCTAACGTGTTAGCCGGTTAACCGCCGGCCAACTCCGCACTCTCGTTCCCCGGCGCCCACGTCACTCACCGGGCCGGGCCGGGCGCTTTTTAAAGCCGCACACATTCAAAGTCACAGATACGACAGTGCAGTAGAATGGGAGGATGGCGACGCCAAGTGGACAAGCATAACACTTGCAAGATATTGTGTTTAATAACACAGAAAATATTTGGATGCAATTACTCGATGAAGGATGTGCTTATCGGTAGAATACTCGATTCTACAAATTGCAGCTCGAGATTTGAGCGGGGACTGACTCGCTCGCTCGACTATCTTTGGATGAGGCGGCCTTACCGATAGGAGATGATCTCTTTCAGGTGGTTGGTCAGCAGCTTCCCTCCCACGCTGATCCTAAAAGGACAACATCATCATCCTCATCATCATCATTTAAAAAGGGAAAAGAGGAGTTTTTAGTCGGGTCTTAAATTGTGGCTAGACCGGACGTTAGTTTAAGGTAGAATTGAAGGCGGAGACCTGTCTGGAAGGAGGGGCTTGTTTGGAAGACAGAGGCGTTTTTTGAAGGCGGAGATGTGTTTTGAAGATGGATTTGAAGGCGGAGACATGATTTGAAGGCGGAGACGTGTTTTGAAGGCGGAGGCGTGTTTTGAAGATGGATTTGAAGGCACAGATGTGTTTTGAAGATGGATTTGAACGTTGAGACGTGTTTTGCAGATGGATTTGAAGACACAGGCTTGTTTTGAAGAGAGAGACTTGTTTTGAAGGCTGAGACGTTTTGAAGGAGGAGGTGTTTTGAAGATGGATTTGAAGACGGAGGCGTGTTTTGAAGACGGAGGCGTGTTTTGAAGGAGCGTTAACGGCGAAAGCGAGAGACCGTTCGAGCGAGCGCGATCACGATCACGACGGCGGTCACAGACAGGATGTCGTCGCTCGCGCTCACCTGCGGACGGCGTCCTTCATTCTGCTGCCGCGGCAGTAAGGGGCGATGTGCGTGAAGGAGAAGCCGCTGTCCACCAGGAGGCAGCACAGCTCATAAGATTCCGTGCGGAAATATCGGCGAGCGCTCAGCGAACCCGCTGAGGAACAAAGAGCGCATCCTGAGACCGACGGCCGGGCGAGCTCGCGGCGGCCGCGTTCGACACTCACCGTTGATCCTGAGGGCCGACTGGAAGCGGTACTCCTCAAACAGGATCTCGTTCATGGACTCCTGGATGGACGTGAAGTTGAAGTAAGGCTCGCTGATGATGATGCTGGTGTCCCCAAAGTCCACCTAGGGGACCAAAAAACAAGATGAGCGATGTGAAGACGACGACATTGTGGAGGAAGAGTGTCCACCTTGAACATTTCTTTTCCAAACAAATGATCCCAAACTTTCCTCTGGACGTCCCAGTTGACCAGGTAACCCTGAGGAGGCACAAAGTCAAACATCAGAGACCTTTGCGGAGCCGTCGCATTGTCGCTTATCCGCAAAGGCTGAATGGAGGCAGCTGGACTCTGAATCCAAAAGGCTTCTGCAGCTCCAACTTTTTCGTCTGCCTATTCACGCATCTCAAAAGAAGAAACGTTCCTCGAGAACAGGGAGGACTGCCGGTTGGAGAGGTGTGAAAGAAGTCATCGGTGGCAAAGTAGAAAAGTGGCAGAGGAGGTTCCCACCTTCAAGAGTTGAAGGCCTGCTACGCACACACACACAAGGATTTTTCAAACCTTTAACGATTGTTTATCTGTTACAAGAGTCCACAAATAAAGATACAAAATCAGGCATTTAACAGTTTTGCTGGTACTGTTTGTGGTGTGCCCCGATAATCTCAACATAGAACACCAGATTCCGATCCAGTCCTCCAAGACCAAAATCTCAGGTGAGCGAACAAAAACCAAGAAGAAAAACACCGAAGGGACCGGAGGCGGGAGTGTTGTCGATAAAAAGATTCGCTTTAGAAAAGACCGCTCGCCGTCTGGAGAAGCAACTTTTACAAAATACGACATGTTTGTTTGTATTTCCGGCAGCTTCCTTGTTCATCAGTCAGGTCGCTTCTTGAATGGCTACATTCCGTTTCACGTCACATCTTTACCTCGAGATTTTCGGGGTTTTTTCATATGTAATCTTGATGATTACAGTTTCCGGCACTCACTGATGGCGCGGTGGCACATCGGCCTGACTTGGACGCAGGCGTTCGCTTCCCGCCCGGCGACGGCGTCAAAGAGAGTCTGAAGTGTCGTCCGTCTATACGTGCGCCCTGCCACTGGCTGGCGATCAGTTCAGGGCCGCCGTCCACCTTTCGCCGGCGACCCCGAGCAGGATGAGCGGCGTAGAGGCCGGACGGACGGATGGCTTACAGCAAATGAAAAGACAAAATTCACCACCGCTAGAAACTACAATATTACGTAAAAACAATGAAAATGATTTTTTAGGTAGGAATTAGGCAGGAATTTGTGTTTTTAAGGAATAGATTTTTAATGATTAATGATTTTTAATGAATTTCTGTACCACTTTATCCTCACAAGGGTCGCGGGCGTGCTGGAGCCTATCCCAGCGATATTTGGGCGAGGAGGGGGGGGGGGGGTACACCCCCAACCGGTCGCCATAGAAACAAACAATCATTTGCGCACACATTCACCCATAAGGGCAATTTAGAGTCTTCAATCGACCTACCCTGCATGTTTCTGGGATGTGGGAGGAAACTGGAGTACCCGGAGAAACTCCACTCAGGCGGGGCCGGGTTTGAAACCCGGTCCCCCAGAACTGTGAGACAGATGTGCTAACCGTGCCGCGCTAACTAACTTTTGTTATGAAAATTCAGACAGCTCATATGATTTGTAAAAAGCTAATTTTCAGAATGTACTTGTAATTTTTGGGCTTCGAGCACATTAGGCCACGATCGTACTGATCCGGCCCACTTGAGCTCCATGTGGGAAACGCCACACGTGAACTTGAGCAGTGAAGACGAAGCCTTTTGGAGTCACGGTCTGCAACAAGAATCGAGCCGCCTCCGCTCAACCTTTGCGGCTCGGACATCGTGTTAGTTGGATGAGAAGACAAATGTGAAGATGAAGCTCCATTTCGTCCTCCTTCTTGCATGTAGGAGGTGAGGGTGGATGGCGGCGGTTGGGTTGACCTTCTGGAAGGGCAAGATGTAGAAGAGTGCCGAGGGGTCTTTGATCTCATCCAGCTGGTTGGCGGTGAACGTTTTCATCCGGGAGGTCTTGGAGCGAAACTGACAGTTGGGAAGGACGCTGACAGACGGACAAAAGGACATTTCAATGGACATTCATTAGGCCTCATGTCAACATCTGATGACGTCCAAAACCTTCTTGTTTTTATTTTGTTCTCTGTAGCACTTGAAGATATGTGTATCTGAAGTGCAATACAAATAGAACATTTTTATGACTATTATTTTCTTTTGACGGGACTTTCTACAATCTAAAAAAAAAAACTTTAGTGATTAGAAGTAAACAGTTTAGTGGAAAATTCCGCACACAATCATTGTAACAATCATTGATCGTCGCGGTGGACATGTTACAGTTTCAAACGAATTTCTTCATAAATGCCGTATGCTTACAGCAGAAAAGGTGCTAGCTAAAATGAAACAACTTACCTGACTTCCTCCGTACTATATCCGATTTTTGCCGTGTAGGCTCCATTGTCCAACACTAAAGTGGCCATTTGAAGTCCAAAGTCACGTCTTGAAGATCATTTAATAAAGTCAACTTCGCAACACAACATTTTCTCCACAGTCGCGTTTGGCTCGTTTCCGCTTTGCCGCGGCTGTCTGAGTTCATTGGCGGATGCGTCAGCCAATCAGATGAGCCAATTGAAGTCGAACAACCAAGTCATCCGGGCGGAAACACGTCGAACCATTCAAACAATACATTTGAATGGGTAGCTGCGCCAGCGCAAAGCAGCAGCCCGGCTAGCCGACGTTCCTACATAGCGGCCATGTTGGGGAGGTCGACGCTCCCATAGAAGGCAAAGCACGGACACTCAAACTAAGTGGTAACTTGCTTATTCCTCGATCGATTTTCATGAGGGTGACTGTTTATTTATCGTATGCTACCAATAAAAATACATTTTAAAAACGTTTTTTTTTTTTTAAAACGGGTACCGCAGGGGGCGGCACGGTGGACGACTGGTTCGAGCGTCAGCCTCACAGTTCTGAGGACCGGGGTTCAAATCCCGGTCCCGCCTGTGTGGAGTTTGTATGTTCTCCCCGTGCCTGCGTGGGTTTTCTCCGGGCACTCGGCTTTCCTCCCACATCCCAAAAACATGCATGAATTGGAGACTCTAAATTGCCCGTAGGTGTGAATGTGAGTGCGAATGGTTGTTTGTTTGTATGTGCCCTGCGATTGGCCGGCAACCGGTTCAGGGTGTAGCCCGCCTCCTGCCCGATGATAGCTGGGATGGGCTTCAGCACGCCCGCGACCCTGGTGAGGGGAAGCAGCTCCGAAAATGGATGGATGGAAGGATGGTACTGCAGGCTGTGTTCCAACTACAGGGGGATCCCACTCCTCAGCCTCCTCGGTAAGGTCTATTCAGGGGCGCTGGAGAGGAGGGTCCGTCGGGAAGTCGAATCTCAGATTCAGGAGGAGCGGTGTGGTTTTCGTCCTGGCCGCGGAACATCGGACGAGCTCTACATCCTCGGCAGTTCCGCTAACCAGTCTACATGTGTTTTGTGGACTTGGAGAAGGCGTTCGGCCGTGTCCCTCGGGGAGTCCTGTGGGGGGTGCTTCGGGACTATGGGGTACCGAACTCCTTGTACGACCGGTGTCAGAGTTTGGTCCGCGTTGCCGGCAGTAAGTCGGACTGGTTTCCGGTGAGGTCACCGATTCTGTTCATTACTTTTATGGACAGAATTTCTCGGCGTAGAGGAGGTCCGGCCACAGAAATGTGGTTCCGTTCGCTTTGTAGTATATTTTAATAGTAACACGGAAGGACAAATGGTTGGAGACCTGTATTCACAGCAAATGGCTTTTCTTTGTAGTTCTACATCAAAGGACATCCTTTAGCCAGTTATTTGTATATTGGGGTTGTCCTGCCCCTGACAGAGACCTGTCGGGGGTTTACAACCGGGCCAGATCTTCAAAGAGAACTGTTTTTCATGGTCGCAACAAAGGACCCCAGGGGGAAAGATTGACCAGACCGAGAGACGACAGCAGACGAGTCGTGGTAGTTCGCACACCCAAAGAGACACCAGCTGGCGGGTTCGATTCCAAATATGGTCATGAGGGCAGCATCTTCCGGATGCTGCCAGGGAGGGGGCTAATTCCACGGCCAGAGAATTAGAACCTCGATAAACTGAGATCCCGGGGTTTTCGGGGGCTTTTTCGTCGTTCGGGAAATGTAAGCAGCTGCTAAGACACTAAGGCTTGTTCAATAAATCGAATTAGCCCCAACGCCAAGTGCCTCGAAGTCTTCATTCAGCCCATGCCAGACGGAAGTCGGAGTTATCCCGGGAGACCGACGACTCGGAAGCACAGGCGAACGAAAATTAACCACAGCTTCATCAAGCCGTGATCTGCAACTCTGGCTGGAGCGGTTCGCGGCTGGGTCCTGCACCGCGGCGGCTGAGGACCCCACCCGAGAGGGGGCCGGCGGACGGGAGACGTCCCACACCGAGGGACCCGGAGGGTCCGCCGGCCCCACCCGACAACCGGCCAGCCAGCAGGGGCCGCAGGGATCCGATGCCACGCCCCCGACCAACCACCCCACCCACCGCGTATGTTTATGTGCCCAGATGTGATTAGTGAGAAAGAGATACAGTGAGCGGTGAGAGCGATTACGAGGCCCGGCTCCCGCAGGTCGGGCCCGTCAGGCCGGACGACCACCGACGAAGAGGGCCATCCCACCCAGACCCGCATCTTGCCGTCCGACATTTCTGTGAGCCGAGACACTCGTCTGTCGCGACAAACAATTCATCTGGACAAAATAAAGAAAATACATCGTGACTGTGAAAATTCCAAAAAGTCCAGAATTAAGGTAGAATAGGGAAAAACTCAGGAGAGGCAGGTTTTTCAGCATATAACGCCGATTTGTCCCCCCCTACAAAAAAAAAAAAAATCTGCATGCTAGTTGTATTTTTAAATGTCACTTTTTCACCCAGTTAAATTTGTGGTACTATTAATAAAATTTTATCTCATAAGACCTCGCAACTTTTAATCCCAACATTCTTTGTTTGCATCAAGATTGCGACTTTTTTCCCTTGAAAAGTTCAAACGTGGCGGCACAGTTCTGAGGTTGCGAGTTCAAATCCGGCCCCGCCTGTGCGGAGTTTGCATGTTCTCCCCGTGCCTGTGTGGCTTTCCTCCCGCATCCCAAAAACACGCTGGGCAGGTTGGTGGAAGACTCTAAATTGCCCGTCGGTGTGCATGCGAGTACGAATGCTTGTTAGTTTCTGTGTGACCTGCGATTGGCTGCCGGGCCGGGCGTGACTCGCGTTAGGATTATGAGGCGTCGTCTGACCAAAGAGTTTGAGAATGCCCCATAATGCATCACTGCTTTATTTTTGCCTGTGAATATCCGCATTCATCCAGGTCATTGAACCGACGGCAACTGGACTGTTCTGCTGGTCTTCGAAGACGTTTCGCCTCTCATCCGAGCAGGCTTCATCAGTTCAGGAAACAACGCACTAAGCATTTTTTAGCGGGTGTGTTTTTATTTCATACGAATGTGATACGTTTGGGATGGTTCTCTCGTTACATCTCCGTAGCCTGCCCTTCCCGCGATGCAGGAGCCAATCGTGTGGCAGCCGGGCATCCTGCCGGGAACGCGAACGGGACTCCGAGTAACGCGCCGTCGATGGCCCGGAAACGGTGGCTGAATGCAAACCTTAGGTCGAAAAGCAGAAAAGGAGCAAGGAGCAGGCGCACACGCACTGCCGAACGGACGCTTTTGCAGGCCCAGTAAGTTATTGCGTTTGTGCCTTCAGTTGACACTGGGGTTCTTTTTGACCTCATTGAGCATTCTGCCTTGTGCTCTTGCATGTCATCTTTACTGGCCGGCCGGCCCTTGGAAGAGAAGCAGCAGTGCTGAACTTTCTCTACTTCGAAACAATTTGTCTAACCGCGGACTCACGAACAGCAAGATTTTTAGAGATACTTTTGTAACCTTTTCCCGCTTTATACAAGTCTTAATCGTACATCTTCCGAGATCGCTTTGGAGTGAGGCACGGTACAAATCAGGCAGTGCTTCTTGACAGGAGACAATTCTAAAGTGGTGTTTTCTCTGGTGGCGGAGCAGCGGAAAGCCACACCTCCCATTTTGGCTCATTGATTGGACTCAAAGTTGGCTCACACCTGACTGATGAGCTCTTGGACAATCCGAAGCCAAAAGGTTCGCTTACTTCCCTCTCGATGTTTACATGTTATTTTAATATGAAAACGTTTGCTTGTGGTATTAGTTTAGGCAGACGGTTTATTCGTGTGATTTCGAAGAAAATCAGTGATTACACATTTTTATGACCAATTTAGGCAGAGATTTAAAATAAATAATAATAATAATAATAATCCAAAGGACTCGCATACTTTTTCCTCCTACTGTACAGAAGTGACATCATTCATGAGGATATAAAAAATGAAAGCGTTTTTGGCATTGTGCTCCTCCTTCTGGTGTGCGCGCCTTGGCCACCTGGGGGCGGTACAATACAGACCTATTGACATACACGGTCACAATTGCTCATTCAAGTCGTCGTAATAGGAGTCATTCTTCGCAGATTAAGAAAATATGCCGTGAGTACGTCTGTCGATATGTGTCGCTCACCCGTTTTTGTTCAAGTATTATTCCTTAAATGGTTATAACGCACGACACTGATGCTATTCGTCAGCTAGTCTATGGCGTTTTTGTTCCTGAGTAAACTTAAGACGAGAGAGACATTCAAGAGCCTTTTTGTGCAATTGTTCACTAGCTGCAGCTAGTGAACAGCGCTCCCATCTCAAATTTTGGAGTCGGTGGCAGCACACAAAGTCGGCTAAGAACTGTTACCATGGCGACCAACCCAAAACTTTCTCTTACCCGTCTAACCCCCGCACCTCGGCGTTGCAGCGGATGTGAGGATGCGCGGTGGTCTCGTCCGTTGCGGTTCTTCCGGTTTGACGGCCACGCACGGCAGCCCGCAGCACGCCAGTCACATGACGTCAACTCGCGCAAAGGGCATCGCTTTGTTAACGATAACATTTTTATTTTTTTAAACCTCAAAAAGTGTCATTAATATTCAAGAGGCACAACGTGAAGCCCCGCCTCCTTCCTAAGATAAATAAATACAAAGTGTCCGACTTCCTGCAGGCAATCGTTTTCAAAGACAACGTGCAGAAGCCGCAGGGGCCGGGGACTGACGCCGATGACGACATCATTGAGGATGAGACACTCGATGACATCCCTGATGGAGACGAACGCGGCGAGCGCTGCCCGGCCACGTGAACGTCGTCAAAGGCGTCCTAGGGTGCAGTGGCGTTCAACGGAGCGGGCGGCCATTCGATGTGTGCCCGGCCGGCGACACGTCTTTGTGCACCACCGCGAGCGGGCCGACGACGCGCCCCCGGCGAGCGACGTCTACGAGACGGCGCCGTTGCGTCCCGAATGGGGGTCGGCGGCGACCGCGACGCCCGCCCGGTGCAGAAGGTCCCTCTCTCGGCCGAGCGCCGCCTTCTCCTGCTCCAGCAGGGCGCGGTCCGCCTCCAGCGCCACCCGCTCCCTCTCCAGGCGCGTTCTCTCAGCCCGCACCGCCGCGCGCTCTCGCTCCAGCATCTGGCGCTCACGCTCCAGCTCAAAGCGGTTCGGCTCGCCGCCGCCCGCCGGCGACTCGAGTCCAGAGTCGGAGGCGGGCGGCGAAGGGGGGCGGCGCCCGGGGGCGGGCTCGAGGGCGACGGGCGTCAGGAGGTGGGGGCCGCACACCAGGCGACCCTCCATGGCGTCATTCATCAAGCGGAACCAAGGCCAGGAGGCGGCGCTCTCCGTCGTGTTCTCCATGCCCGCGGGGGGGTACTTCAGGTCCTGAGGGGGGGGGGGGGGCAATTATTTTGATAACCAATTAACAGTTTAGTGACCTTGTCTAACTTCAAATTGTCCAAATCTTTGGAATTGCAGCCTCTCAACAGTAAATTTCTGTCGTCCTCCACGAAAGCAGACCGATTTGTCTTTTGTGTTCTTTTCAAATACGCCATTTGCAGACATCCGCCCGCGTGTCGCGGTCACAGCGGCCGTCGGTCGTCATACTCGAGTGGCCCCGACGACCGGAGACAAATGCTTGCAACGCGCTTGGCCAATAAATCTGCTTTTAGTCTGGAAAACAATCATCGACATTCGCGCAGATTTTGTGACGGATGTTCCGGACCAAACCAGAAATGGAATCATAATCAATTTATGTTTGTGCATTTTCTGCACCGGCAATTGGGAATAAGGTCCTGTTTTTTTTTTAACCCAGGGATGGAAATTCAAGTTTTTGATTCATTGAAAATATCATCAACAGATGATTATAATAACCGTCACCTGCTGCCCGAGTGACGTCATTGCAATACGACACCACGACAACACGGAATAATGAGGAGATGAAAAGATGAAAGAGGAGAAGATGAGGCGTACCTTGAACCTGCGTTTGAGATTGTCCCACTTCTTGGCCACCTGGTAGGTGGACACTTTCCCCTGGAGATCCAGCTGCCGGATGATGGCCCTGACACACAAACACACACACACACAATACGGTGGCGTACGCTGACGCCGAGGCAAAGCAATCGCATCCCGTATCCACTACGTGACGCCTTGCGCGTATATGTTGCTGGGTTCTAACCCTGCCACAAAGATGCTACCCGTTAGCCTGTCTATGGCATTTCCCGTTACGTGTCAGCATTAAGTTTAGCGGAGGCGCTCTCGTTTAGTTCAAGCCGCAAGGTGACCTCGTCTTTGTTCTTCATTCGGTTTTGGGGTGAACCTCCGCTGGGAGTTCCAAAACCTGGTTTTGGAAGAATGCGCCACCGTGAAGCGTTCCCATTTTGCTTGCAAGTCAAAGCGAGAGATGGTCCCGACGGCGGCGCATATGTGGAGCGGGAAAAGCAAAACCTCCCATGATGCGTCATCCCACCAAGAAAAAGGATTTTGCCTTTTTTGCCACAAGACAAATTCTTGACCGGTGTTGCAAAAAAAAAATCTGTTTTCAAGAAAATGAGAAAGAAAAAAAATAGAATGAAATCTAAGTAGTAGAACTCCATCTGGATGCATTTTTGTCATACTTTAGTTTGTGTGTGAAATTTTAGTAATACAAACAGAATAAAAAGGGAAGCGTACAGGGAATCAGGACAGCGTCATCCAAATCGACCCGTTTCCGATCCTCCGGTATTTTGCCGCCGTTGTAAAGCGAAGTGTGGCAGTCATCATCTCCACCAAGTCAACAAGTTGACTCGTTCTTACTAGCAAAGCCAACGAAGGGGCTGCTTGTTTGAGCCAGCATTTGGTGGCGCTGCAGTTATTCCCCCGAAAAGATCATCTCCAACAAACCATTCAATTTGAACACCCGACACCGACGACGTTGGTTTCATCACCTTTTCCCGAAAACCGACAATACTTGGACGTTGTTGCTTTACATGAACTTGTATGTCAGTGTTCAGTGAGCTGAGTTGACTACAAACATTTCTATTATTTGATCCTCCGTAGCAGTGTACAAATATCTGACCTGGAAGTCCACCTGGAAGAAGTACGTTCGATCAAATGTTCAGAACTAACCAGCCGCCTCATTCGGTTGAAGACGCAACCGGTGTGACGGGTTAAGATGGCCTAAACCATCAGGTTCCGAGCCCGGCGTCCTCCCGGTTCCTTCTCTGGATTTGCCGCACACGCTCCCGGATGTCGTCCCGATCGTCCGGCCGGCGGCGTCTCAGTTGTGCGCCGCGGCAGCCGTGCGTGGCCGTAGGTCACGGTACTCGGATCAAAGTGTACGCGCATCTTTTATCAGTGGCGTTTGGAAGCAAATCTGCTTTTCTTGACCGGAGTACATGTAGTCACGTCTACCACGTAATCCTGACGGTAGTACACTCTCGTATTCTCAGCGTGCAGTGTCCTTTCCCCCCAGGCTGCGTGGAGGACTTCCTCCCGAGTTGTAAACTGTAGGAAAGAAACCTCGACCGAGGTCCCAGTTCGTCTCTCTCCCGACGGCCCGTCGATTCCCTCGCTTCGGTCACGATGAGGTTTTCAATAAAAGAAACTACGCAAGCGGCCTCCACGACGCCGTTCATCCTCACGTCGTTGCGGCCGGAACGACTTTCTTAGTCGGCCGAATTATTCTGTAGCTCTCGGAGGATCTTCTGGTTAACATCGGCGGTTAATTTGTCTCCTTGAAGTTTCGGCACGGAATCGCGAAGCTCCTTTTTCACGTCGGTTGAAAATCGTTTGCCACGACTTCGCCGACCAGCTTGGGCAGAAAGCTAAAAGTAGCTGCGGTGCTCCTTTCTTCTTCACAGTGAATGTTGTTTTCAAGGCTAGCCATGCTAGCGGAGATAGCGCTGCACCTTTGGGATTTTCTTTTCCGATGGTCCCTTCGGAAGGGGAAATCCACCCTTTTGTCCTTACAATAGACCTTTACGAGTACACGACCTCGAGTTTTGGGGATCATATCGGCTGATGTTAGACCGCCGTTTTACATTTTAGGCGTCCATCTTGCAAGACATGGATAAGGATCGTTTGAGGCCAATAAAAAGCTATTGGGCAGGAGAAATTCCGATAACTCGGCCAATTAAATAAAAAAGCATTTCTTAAAATTGGGTCCCTTGACGCTTACAAGGACAAAGAAATGAATTGAAGAGCATGGGACTGTTTAAAAATCCTTTGTCCTTGAGTACTTGTTTCACTTTACAACAGCGAGGACTTTTCAATGACAATAAAATGAACTCATGAATTTATCTTTAGATTTAGGCCACAAATGTACGCGAGAAATAAGCAACACAATGAGCGAAGTTACCGGCAAAAAAAAATCATGCATGCATGATGAATAAATATTTCGGTCCGGACGAGGAATAACATTGCCATCTGGGATTTGATCTGGACTAATGAAGACAGTTGCAAAATGAAACCTTTTGTGTGTGCGCGCGCGTTTGTTATCATTTATGCATTGCGGCTGTTTTTGTTTGTCTTTATTTCCTGTATTGTTGTTAAAAAAAACAGAAAGACAGCAAAAAATCTGATATTGGCCGATAAAATTGGTCAACCGATTAATCGGTCGGGCCCTAGAGCAACACGTCCCAGCGCAGATGGACATCGAGCGGAACATCTGGATTTATTTTGTAAAATACACTCAGCGCATTAAATGATCCTAATGTATTCATTTGTTGAGTATTTATTAGCGTAGGTCCACCAGCTGACGATCCGGCACGTCGTAGGTACGCGACGACAGCAATGACGTCATTAATGGAACCCAATGAGTCTTCCAAAACTATTTTTCCCATTTCCTTCCTTCAATGATCCCCAATAGCCGAGAAGAAGAAGAAGAAGAAGAAAAAAAAAAATAATAACACGAATGTTGTCTTACTTCCAAGCAGCCTTGGCGGCGTTTCTCTTTCCGGTGAACAAAACCTCGTTGGCGGCTCTGAGCGTGATCAAGCGCCGAGTGTCCTGCTCGCTCACTGCGACACAACAATTCCTAACATGTTAGCAACATGTTTGTGAACATGTTTACTAATGCCTGGATCGGACTACAAGACAAATTTGTCAGACTACTGCATCAAATCTTGCGGTATCTCGGTCAGCCCCTGGCAAAATTACACCGCCTTCATTACGATACCGCAGTATCCCGTCTTTCGTGACCACTGGGCTTTATCTTCAAATTTGTCAAATTCTTCATCAAATCAAAACAAAACGCCGTCAGGAAGGCGGGACCACTCGACATGTCACCGCAACTGGCGGTTAGCGGTTACCATGGCAACGGCAACAACAACAACGGATCGCGGCAATTGTGTTGGAAAAGCGAACAAAAGGAGGGGAAAAAAACGCGTCGTGTCGTCACCAGGTGCTCGGGAGAGGCCCTTTTGGGCCGTCCATTCCAGGTGACCTTGAGGTATGTTCAGTTTTAATAAGGCTCGCAAACGGGCAACATAACATGATGTAGCCTAGCCAGCTAATGCTAGCACTAACATTTGTACGTAAACGTACAGACATTTTGTCGAATCGTGGTCTAAAGCTGCGGAAAACATTGGTTCGTGCGTGTGAATAAATGTTGACAACGGCAAAGAAGGGAGGCAACGCACCGGTCACAATACGCAATCCTATTGGTCGACGTCGAGGTGCGCTGTTGGACAGCTGTCATTAACATTTCACATTGCATAGAGGATATATAAAAAAAATAATAATAATGCTGGACTTTTCATTTTGGCGTCATAGGGCTATCATTCGTCCAAATCGTTGGTCTTGGATTATGTCACACTACAAGTGTTGTCAGGCCCGATACAGGAAATCGGCCACGATAGCAAAACAGGTTAATAGCGGGGCTAAAATTCTGTAGTCTGATCGAGGCATAACATGTTTGCCAACAGGTTTCCAACATCTGCGACCATGCCTGCTAACATGTCAGCTAACACGTTGGCAAATGTGGGAGAAAGCCAGAGTACCCAGAGAAAAGCCACGCAAGCAAGCACACGTCCCCTTGCTTGCTTGCGTGGCTTTCCTCCGGGTGTTCCGTCTCTCACGATCATCATATACACTGGTGCCTTGACATATGAATTGAATTGGTTACGTGACCCCGCTCATAACTCAACACTTTTCCATTGAAATGCAAATGCCTTTAATCCGTTCCAGTCTCCCCAACAAAAACAACAAACATGTTTGTCATGTTTTTAATAAGAAAAATAACTGCCTATAATATTGTACTTTAGAAAAACATACAGTAAGGACATCTTTAAATAGATAAATTTTGTAAGTTTTCTTGTTTCAGTTCAACGGACTGTGCCGATCCTTCTGGCGTACAGGCCTCGGCCACCCGGGGGCAGCATAAAACAGCCATACGGAGACAAAAAACAAACCATGAAACAAAGACAAACCATCAAATATCCATTCATACATTGTCTTTGTTGTAAAAAGCGGTTTTGATGAAAGACGCGGTTTCAACAGTTGATCAAAGACGATGTGAACACAGCGTCCATGACGTCACTCCCGTTCGCCACAAGCTCAAGGTAAACGAGCGACTGTACTATAGCGTATTTTTTCAAGGTACACACACACGATATACAGAAAGAATCCAAGTCTCCGTTCTCCAGACCCATCTAGCTCCGCATCACTCCTCAACTCCTGCAGGCCAATTTGTCGACGCTCCTCGCTCAGCTCAAATCCCCTGACGACCGTCTTGCTACAGTGGGGCAAAAAAGTATTTAGTCAGCCACCAATTGTACAAGTTCTCCCACTTCTAAAGATGAGAGAGGCCTGGAATTTTCATCATAGGTATACCTCACCTATGACAGACAAAATGACAACAACAACAAATGTTTGTCTGATTTTTAAAGAGTTCATTCGCAAATTATGGTGGAAAATAAGTACTACCTGTCCACGATCTCAAACAGTCTCACTCCAAACTCCACCATGGCCAAGACCAAAGAGCGATCAAAGGACACCCACAAACAAAATGGTAGACCTGCACCAGGCTGGGAAGACTGAATCTGCAATGGGTAAGCAGCTCGGTGTGAAGAAATCAACTGTGGGAGCAATCGTTAGAAAACGGAAGACATACAAGACCGCTGATAATCTCCGTCGATCCGGGGCTCCGCGCGAGATCTCACCCCGTGGGGTCAAAATGGCGAGCAAAATCTCAGAACCACACGGGGGGGCCGATTGAATGACCTGCAGAGAGCTGGGACCAAAGTAACAAAGGCTCCCCTCCCATCAGTAACACACTACACCGCCATGCGGGGACTCAAATCCTGCAGTGGCAGACGTGTCCCCCTGCTTAAGCCAGTACATGTCCAGGCCCGTCTGAAGTTTGCTAGAGAGCATTTGGGTGATCCAGAAGAGGATCGGGAGAATGTCATATGGTCAGATGAAACCAAAATCAAACTTTTTGGTCAAAACTCAACTTGTCGTGTTTGGAAGAGAAAGAATGCTGCGTTGCATCCAAAGAACACCATGCCTACTGTGAAGCATGGGGGTGGAAACATCATGCTTTGGGGCTGCTTTTCTGTCAAGGGACCAGAACGACTGATCCGCGTAAAGGAAAGAATGAAAGGGGCCGTGTACGGTGAGATTTTGAGTGAAAACCTCCTTCCGTCAGCAAGGAAGGGCATCGAAGATGAAACGCGGCTGGGTCTTTCAGCACGACGATGATCCCAAACGCACCGCCCGGGCAACGAAGGAGTGGCTTCGTAGGGAGCATTTCAAGGTCCCGGAGTGCCCTAGCCAGTCTGCAGATCTCAATCCCAAAGGAAATCTTTGGGGGGAGTTGAAAGTCTCTGTTGCCCAGCGACAGCCCCAAAACATCACTGCTCTAGGAGAGATCTGCATGGAGGAATGGGCCAAAATACCAGCAACAGTGTGTGGAAACCTTGGGAAGACTTGCACAAAACGTTTGACCTCCGTCATTGCCAACAAAGGGTAAAGAACAAAGTATTGAGATGAACTGTTGTTATTGACCAATTACTTATTTTCCACCATAATTTGCTCATAAATGATGATTTTCGGGATTTATTTTTTTCCTCATAGGTGAGGTATACCTATGATGAAAATTACAGGCGTCTCTCATATTTTTACGTGGGAGAACTTACACAATTGGTGGATGACTAAATACTTTTTTGCCCCGCTGTATATTGTCTGTTGACATGAGTTGCTCCACCGTTTGTGGGCAAATTTTTGTTGCTTGAAGGGTTACGATAGCGCTACGCCGATGCTATTCATTAGCCCATCGATGACATTTTGCATTGTTTCTTAGCAGTAAGCTAAACAGACCGTCAGAAGACAACACTGCTTGTTTGTTTTAAATCCATCCATCCATTTTCTGATCCGCTTCTCTTCACGCGGGTCGCGGGCGTGCCGGAGCGGGGTACACCCTGAACCGGTTGCCGGCCAATCGCAGGGCACATACAAACAAACAACCATTCGCACTCACGGTCACACCTACGGGCAATTTAAAGTCTCGAATTCATGCATGTTTTGGGATGTGGGAGGAAAGCCGAGTGCCCGGAGAAAACCCACGCTGGCACGGGGAGAACATGCAAATTCCACACAGGCGGGGCCGGGGATTGAACCCCGGTCCTCAGAACTGTGAGGCTGACGCTCTAACCGGTCGTCCACCGTGACGCTGTTTTAAATCCACAAGGTGTAATTCTCATTGTTTTCTGTTTAGTTTTGGAGTAAACTTCTATTGGAACTTGAAGCCTCTTTTTTGAAGAATATTTACTAATTACATCCTCGAACTGCTGCTTGTTGTCAACCAAGTCAGACCAAACGATTATCCAAGCGACGGCTCGTATCTTGAAAAACTCGTCGGGTCACTCGTATCTCAAGGCACCGATGGAAAAATAATACAAAGAATTGTTTACTTTTGTAGGAGAGCTCCGTAGGGGCGGAGCATTCTTCGCCGCTGGCGTCGATGTAGGTGACGTTGCCCTCCGACTCGCAGAGGTCCGCAGCACCTCGGCCGTCGCCCGCCCCGCAGACTTCCGGCTCCGCCCCGAAGGCGCCCGGCTCCGCCCCGCAGATGCCCGGCTCCGCCCCCCGGCCGTCGACGGAGGGGGGCCAGCCCGAGACGACGGCGTCCTCCTCGCCGATCCACATTGGCGCCGCCCGGGCGGCGTTGCCCGCCAGGCGGCCCTCCAGGGCGTCGTTCATCAGCCGGAACCACGGCCAGGAGGCCGCCCCACCCTGAGGCTCCACGCCCCGCGGGGGGAACTTCAGGTCCTGAACCACACGCCACGTGGGACACTTCATTAGGGACGGCGGATCAAACAGCTTACGGAGTGAAGTGGGAAGAGAAACGGGAAGTAAAGCAGAGCGTGGCGTGAAAAAGCATGTGAAACAGAAGCGAAATGAAACCAGGAAGTCAAGCAGAAGCGAAATCAATAAGGACACAAATCAGTGAAATGGGAAGTTGAAAGAAGTCAAATATGAAGTGAAACAAGTGAACTAGTAAGCGGAGTGAGAAGTTGACAGGAAACTGAAAGAGGTGACGCCACCTTGAACTTGGTCTTCAGGTTGTCCCACTTCTTGGCCACCTGGTCCGGCGTGATCTTTCCCGTCAGGCCCATCTCCTCCACGATGCCCCTGCACGAAAGCAAAACGCACGTCAGCACGCGCGACGACGTCGGCGGGTCGGCGGGACGGCCCCGGACCTCCAGGCGGGCTTGGCGCTGTTCCTCCGTCCCGTGAAGAGCGCCTCGTTGGCCGCTCGCAGCTCCACCAGTTTTCGGATGTCGTCTTCCGTCACTGGCCAACACACACAAGCGAACACGTTAGGAGTGGCGACGACGTGACGTGAAGATTTCTCAAAAAAGTCCAAAAGCTGAGGGCGCTCGCAACGGCCACGTCAACGTGTGAACGTCCTCGGATAGTTCCTTAAAATGTCCACTGAAAATCCTTTTGTAGCGATCGGGGAGTCGGGAATGACGAAGGACTGCGTTGGCAATCATCATCATCATCACGTGACAACGTATCCCCCAAGTGAGTGTCTGTCCAAATGCTGAGTCTGTTCCCAACGGGCACTTTGACTTGAGTACAACGCACCAAGAACTTTGAAAAATGGATGAAAGCTTCTGGAGAAAAAAATGGTTTTTTTTGTGTGCACTCGCCTGTGGAAAATCTGTTCAAAAACGCCTTCAAACCGGAGTAAAACCGTAAGATTGATTTTTCTCAACATAGCTCCTCGAACCGTTCTTTTCGTCTGCTTCTCAGGGAAGCTCTTCTCCGATTGGCTGACAAGTTTCAGTTCAAAATATATACCAATCGGCCCGTATACGTGACTCATATGCGTCAAACGAATTGATTTTCCAAAGGACAATTAGTAGGCTACGTCTTTACCGTTATTGATCAAATCATATGAAAATGAGCCCTATATGGGGTTTGCCGCCCCTACTCTTGTTGAACTCGACTTTTCTTCCTTCATAAAGAAACGAGCCCAAAAGCGAGAACGTCAGGGAGGGAAGTCTTACGTTTGTAGCTGAACTCAGACATCCGCCGGAGGTCTCCCGGCGCCGAGGAAGCGTTTTTGCCCTCGGCGCGGACCAGCAGGTCCATCTCCGACTCGGTGAGGAAGTCAGCCATGCCCGCCCGACTCCTGCGGGCTCGCTTCCTAGGCGCGGGGGTCAGCATCTCGCAGTCGTCGTCCTCGTCATCCTCGTCGGCGACGGGCGCGAGGGCGGGCGCGGCGCCGGCCAGGCGGCCTTCCGCGGCGTCGTTCATGAGGTAGAACCACGGCCAGGAGCTCGGGTTGGACTCCGCGCCGTGCGGGGGAAACTTCAGCTCCTGACGGACGCAGGAAACGCTCTCAGGCCCGATTTACAAACATGCCAAATAGCACCTGCGCTAAACTCCGTGTTGAGTCCACACTACATGAAATCTACTAAAGGCCGCAGCGCACCGGGCGACGCAGCTGACTGCGACACGTAAAAAAAAAAAAAAATATTATGACATTCGGCGATTCTTCCTCGCGCACCGAGCAACTGAACGGCGCATCGACCAATGCGCTATCACAGCAAAGTATGCGACCAAGTATTGGATTTCGAAGCGCCACGTAACATACTGCCCAATAGATATACTTACTGTATTTGAACCACAAAAACATGGCGTGATTGGCAAGAAAGAAGCTGATGCCCACTAAAAAAAAGACAAAATGGGTGAGAAAAAGGAGAGAGTGTGGATATTCTGAGGGGCAGTTGATAATGATCGATCGGGCCGTTCCCTCCCTGCACTCGTGCGTTTCTGCTTTGCTTTCTCGCCACAGGAGAAAAAAAAAAAAAAAAAAAAAAAAAAAAAACCAATATACACGTATTATATTGGGACAACTTGCTGGTGGCCACCGGCTGGCTCTCGTTTACACTAATTTGCGTGGGGAAAGCTCGTGTGCATTTTGATTGGATGACACATCCGTGACGCTGCGACCAAGATTGTAGCAAATGAAAACAAACAAAATAACTAAAATTAAAATAGAAAAAACATTCTCCAAAACAACATAAAATAAATACGAGAATGTTTAAAAAAAAAACGTGAACTAAAATGACATTTTACGTTTGCATAATTAACTATAATTATAGCGAAAATGTCCTTTGTTTTTGTCTCTGTCTCAATTGATTACACAAAAAAAGTGAATTGTAGTTCACTAACTGCGGGTCGCATAGAAGCGACGTCATCGGGCAGCGCAGTCATATTGACGGCTCCCCAGACCGAGCGCAAGTTTTGCTCTGAAGCTAACTTTCACGTCCTAGTTGATTTTGTTGCTACACGTTGCTAACGGAAAGTGCTAAGACGGCTACGGTTGTTCATCCGTTCGTAAGTTCTTTTTTATTTTTAAATGGTAATTTTTGTGCCGGCACGCTGGATGACTGGTTGGCACATCTGCCTCACAGTTCTGGGGACCGGAGGTTCAATCCCCGGCCCCGCCTGTGTGGAGTTTGCATGTTCTCCCCGTGCCAGCGTGGGTTTTCTCCGGGCGCTCCGGTTTCCTCCCACATCCCAAAAACATGCACGGTAGCTTAATTGACGACTCTAAATTGCCCGTAGGTGTGAATGTGAGTGCGGATAGTTGTTTGTTTCGATGTGCCGTGCGATTGACTGGCGACCGGTTCGGGGTGTACCCCGCCTCCCGCCCGAAGATAGCTGGGATAGGCTCCGGCACGCCCGCGACCCAAGTGAGGAGAAGTGTACAGAAAATGGATGGATGGTTTTAAACTAATTAAAACTAACTGAATTTGAAAAATTCCTCCCCTCACCTATGGTCACGAGCTGCGGGTCGTGACCGAAAGAACGAGATCCCGGATACGAGCGGCCGAAATGAGTTTCCTCCGCAGGGTGTCCGGGCTCTCCCTTAGACATCGGGTGAGAAGCTCGGTCATCCGGGAGGGGCTCAGAGTAGAGCCGCCGCTCCTCCGCATCGAGAGGAGCCAGATGAGGCGGCCGGGGCATCTGATTCGGATGCCTCCCGGACGCCTCCCCGGTGAGGTGTTCCGGGCACGTCCCACCGGGAGGAGACCCCGGGGACGACCCAGGACACGCCGGAGAGACTACGTCCTTCGGCTGGCCCGGGAACGCCTCGGGATCCCTCCGGAAGAGCTGGATGAAGTGGCTGGGGAGAGGGAAGTCTGGGCGTCCCTGCTAAAGCTACTGCCCCCGCGACCCGACCCGGATAAGCGGTAGAAAATGGATGGATGGATGGATGAATTTGAAAAAGAAAAGTCAAAACGAAATAAAAACAAACGATAATGGAAAATCCAAAACTATTATAACCCCGATTGCAACGCCGTCCACTGGTAATCGCAGCAAAACCGGTTACCCACAGTCGGCCCCTCGTGAGAACGAGCGGCACAACCCTTCAGTCGGTTTCAGCGGGCCGAGGGCGGGGGCGGAAGACGGGAGGCGCATTTGGCGCCAGGTGTAAAATTGGTGCAGAGCGCCACATTCAAGAGAAGGTTTAGTGCGACGATTTCACAAAGTTTGGCAGCGCAAACTCAAGTCAGAAGTGATAGATTTGGAAGTGTTCGCAGAGGACAAAAAGATTACCGAGTTAAAGGAAAGAAATCTCTTTCTGCAATCGTTTTGGCGAAGCCGGCAAGTGACTAAAAGTGGGGTTTTGTTCTTCGTTTGCTCATCCTGCGGAACGTTGCGTTTCAAACTCGGGACAGTCCACCCCGCCCAAAAAAAACCAAAGCGCTCTGGGAGAGGCCGGCACCGCACGACTGTCACAGCGTGCCGAAACGGAAACTCAGACGGCAGGAAATGCTGAGCCGATACCGTTCTCTCACAGGCGGCGTGGCACGACTCCTGACTTGTTTGTATTTGTGGCGTTTTCCAAACGTTTCCCATTTGGCCAACATCGCCTCAAGAAGCGCAGTCTTTCAGATACCACATTGAAGGACACAAAGCAAGCCAGCAATCGATTTGCATCTACTCCTCCTCGTGTGGCCCGTCACGATCAGATAATCGTCAGCAGAAATATGGCGGTATCGCAATGACAGCTCTAAATTGTATTATTTGGAAGGATTTGGGTCAATAAAAACTTTTTCCATTTAACACAATCTATTTTATTTGTAAAGAAAATACAGAATATTTGGTACGTTAATAAACGTCTACCGTGCTAAATTAAAACAAATCTATAAATAAAATAGGTAGTAAAACAAAATGTCTCATCTCTGGTGAGCTATTTTTCGAAGTGACCCACGGGCTCCTCACGCGGGCTTTGGGGGCTGATGTTGGTGATCCCCGCTCTTCATAGTTTATTGAACCTTTATTTAGCCAGGAAAACCTCGGTGAGAGGGAAAATCTCTTTTCCGAGAGCGGACAGACAACAAACACAGAAAAACAGGTTGGACAATACAAGCTAAAAACTTTTACTTGGCAAACCTCCGAGCTGCTTCAAAGTCCTTCAAAAGTGTTCAATGAGACCAGACGGTGTCAATGTCAACTGCTGCATACTTAAAGGAATGCAGCGCGCCTCTTGGCTACAGTTACGATCATGAGGTCGCTCAGCGGGTACGAAGGGGAGCAGACCCGAGATGGCTTTCGAAATTGGCTTTTGCCAATGTCGCCCGGGCAAGTCTGAGCATCCTACTGGTGCATGAAGGACGCTTCAAACTTCAGTAGTGCTAAAATAACATCCGTCTGCCATTCCCTTTCTCCTCACGAGGGCCGCGCTGGCGCCTATCCCAGGTACACCCTGAACCGGTCGCCAGCCAATCGCAGGGCACATGGAAACAAACAACCCGTGGCATTCACATTCACACCTCCGGGCAAGTTAGTCTCTTCAATCAACCTACCACGCATGTTTTTGGGATGTCACCGGAGAAAAGCCACACAGGCACGGACGGGGAGAACACGCAAACTCCACACGGGCGAGACCGGATTTGAACCCGCAACCTCAGAACCGTGAGGGGGATTTGCTAACCAGTCGACCGCTGTGCCGCTGCTAAAAATCGAAAATACAAAACAAATGTAACTATTTTCAGGCTTTTAACGAGTTTCCACTCAAATTTAAAGTGAAGCAAACCACAAAAGACAAAATACAAATGAAAATATGGAGAACAAACGGAGAAAAACTGCTTCCAGGGAACACGTCTGCACTCACGATCGGCGCCGAGCGCCTCAGTTTAGAGGAGCTGATCGGGTTTCCTCTGCGTCTGGAAATGATCCGCCCCGTTTGCTACGCGGCAAAAAGATTCATTTTCTCAACGGCGTCGGTTTAAGCGCCGCCCATCTCTGCTCCGCAAAGACGCGTGGGGCTCGATCGGGAGACGCCGCTCGTCGTTCGCTTCAAACGCACGTTTGCGACGGACTCAGCTGTGCGAGGGGCCCGCCCTTGGCAGCAGGATGTGCCTCGCTTACAAGTACAAAAAGCTCATCACCGCTATTGGAAAGTTTGGAAACGGAGACTTTTTGAAAGCACGGTAGACCTTCAAAAGGGTAAGGGTTTCATCCGAGCAGAAATAGACGAAAGAAATTGCGGCGGTGGGTGCGTACGGTCAGCAGATCAGCTTCCGCGTCCGTTGGCGTGCACAACGGGCAGCCTTCGTGCCCCGTTTTGACCCGCCGGCAACCCTTTTTCAATTCCGGTGGCCTCACCTTGTACCTCCTCTTCAGGTTGTCCCACTTCTTGGCCAGCTGCTCGGTGCTCAGCTTGCCCTGCAGACCCAGCTCGTGAAGCACGGCCCTGCCGAGACACGCGCGACACGTCACAAACATTGACGGGAACTTCCCGGGCATTTCCCGAGCTAGATTTAGCAACTTCTCAGAATTGTGAGGCGGCTCATGCAACCGCCTAGATGCAAATGTAGCTAAGATCACTCTGAACAGAACAAACCTTTATAAAACCTTTGCGAAATAAAGCTAATTGATGGGGGAAAACAACAACGTATTTTGCAGCATCCGCTGAAGATGACTCGCCAACACTGATCGCGGCAACTTCTGGCTTCCTGTCCTCTTCCTCTTCCGTTTCCGCTTTCCTGTTTATGATGTCATTTCAGATTCCGTCCCACACACGCATCCGGTCCGTCCAGTTTCTGACCGGCCCTCGCAGCGTTCATAAACTCAAAATAAATGATTCTGATGTGCACGCATGTGGACGGTCCAAGCAAGGCAGCGAGCAAGTTCTAGAACTTACATCTGCAGTGTTACCAACTCGCTATATTCACCTCTCTTGCGACTATTTGTCAGAAAGGAGCCGGGGACGACATGAACGGTGGCCCGGGGCCACTACGCCGCAGTCTCGGGGATCCACCTACATATAGACGTTCGTTTCGTAGTCACCGAAAACTTTCCCCTGCCAAAGAAAATGACCCCAAACTGCATTTTCAGCGTCGGTCTGAAATACTTTTATCACCACAACATCCTGTGTTGCGATGACACAGGAAAAACGGCGACCGGCGCCACCCGACCGGATCGACGAGCGCGCATTCGGGTTACCCTCAAGACGACAGCCGAAGCTAACGCCGCTATAGCCTCATACGGTCAACGTTCATATGAGCAGCAGCGGCACCACGGAATGGCGGCGAGGAACAAAGGCGCCGGCACGAAGTGAAACTTCATCTGCACGTTATTAAGTCCAACAAGCTGCAGACAACAACCGGATGCGAATGAAGACTTTCGTCATCATAAAAGGAAGGCAACGCGCGCCGACCAACACCATGACACTTTACGGCACGGTCGTAATATTTGTCGCATTTGCGGCGCAATACTGCGTAGGGCTGGCGCGGGTGGATCGTCGATATCGTAATATGACACATCCATTTTCTTTACCGCTTATCCTCACGTGGGTCGCTATCTCGGCTATCTTCGGGCGCGAGCCGGGGTACACCCTGAACCGGTTGCCGGCCAATCGCGGGGGCGATATCGTAATAATGATTGCAAATTATTTGGCTTATGTACCGGTATTTATTGATTTCACGGCTATCCCATTGGGAGCCATCATCTCTTTTTCAAGAGGGTGCTTTCAACAGGTACAGATACAGATAGTCACCAAAATACAAAATAATCATTTAAAATCATAACGCGCGCACACACACAATGCTTCCCTAAGCTTACCCTCAATTTGGATGTTCACATATATAAATTAGATAATATACATAGTCTGCACAGCACTGACATTCCAACAATGCTTTGTCTTGTGTCTTGATGTTAAGTAAATATTTGGGAATAGATTTATTCTTTCGGCATTATTATTCATTTGTGCAACTGCAATGCCTTGATTTTAGTCGGATTAGTACAGAGTCATCGCCATGAATGCAATTGTGCTCCTCATTTCTTAAAGGGGCTTCAATAATACAGACGCTATAGACGACAATCACTAACCAGCAGAGCCTGAGGAGACTTGCAAAAATGCCAACAGAGGTCTACCGAGCGAGGATCGGCTAACACGAGTCGGTGGTTTGTGCTTAAAACGTCAGCACACTTAAAAAAAGGTAGAAAAAGGTATGTACGTTAGGAATGTTGTTGACTACGTTTCTCATGTAATGTGGCCACCTTTGAAGAATGTCGTTAAAGTGCCGTCGGTGCGCTTCCTCGCCGAGTCGCGAGCGAGTGGGTGCGAGCGCGTGACCTCACCTCCACGCCAGCTTGGCCGAGTGTTTCCTGCCAGTGAAGATGGCCTCGTTGGCGGCGCGAACCTTGATGAGGCGCTCCGTCTCCGCTTCGGACACTGGCGACGCAAAAGAAGGCGATATCATCATCGCAACATACTCGACGTCATCAAGTGTGTTGAGATGATGTCGCGCACCAATGTTGTAAATAGGTGATCGGGACGTCCCTTTCTCGCACCAGAGTGCGAGTCACCCGCTTTCGAGTATTTGCCGATACCGAGTTCCGATCCGATACCTCGGCGATTCATTTCAAAAGAAAAGAAAAGAAAAGAAGAGAAAAAAAGAGCGCTTCCAAAGTAGCACAACTGTAATCATTGGATTAAGCGTGGCTCGATTGGTCGTGCCTGGAGTGTGAGGCACGAGGCCGGCGTCATAGAAAAGCGACCGTTATTGTGTTACCATCTTGGACCACAGAGCTAAAAAATAGGCCATACATCCAAATAATCACATCGTATGCAGAGGTGCAACTATGCATTGACAACTCATCGATTATCAAATGAATCAACAACTATTTTGATCATCGAGTCATTGTTTAGAGACCTTATTTCACTTAAAAAGCGTCCAACTCATCGTCATTTCAGTCTCGGAACAGTAACTGTTCTCTGATTTCTGTCTTCCGCCATGAAAGCAGACTGATTGTCTGTATGTTGAATTAAAAATAAGACATTTAGAAACATCTGCTTTGACTTTGGAAAACGGCGATCAACATTTTTGCCAATTTTCTGACAGATGTTACGGACCAAACCAGGAACTCAATCAGAATCAATTTCTGTTTGAAATCATGTCCTGTTTTTAAAGTTGAAGTTGGAAATAGATTTTTTTTCATCCAATGCATCAAAAAAATAACTCAATAGAGTAATCAGTTATTCAAATAATCGTGAGTTGCAGCCCTAATCTTACAGTGGATGTTTATGTCACACTACAATAATAACGCACAGCTCTAAATGCGACTTTTTTTAAATTCAAAAATCTGATCTTTTTCACTTGATGCTGCAGCTGAAAACTATGGAATTGGTCCCGATTTTCGATCACCTGATCGGATCGTGACAACACTCGTGATAAAGTTTATAACGTCGCACCGCACGCGACGACGTGATCGCATCTCACGCACAACGATGTCATTGCAACACGTGTGATGTCATCGCATCCGATATGGTGCCGTTGACGACATCATCACGCGTCGTTGCGTGCTGCGCGTCCGCCTACTTTTGTAGGAACACTCGCCCGTCCTCCTCCAGCCCACGGGCGGGCCCTCGGCGGGCGCGGCGGCGCCGTCGGCGGCGGCGCCCGAGTCCTCCAACTCGGTCTTGATGAGGAACTCCAGGATGTCGTCGTTGTTGTCGTTTGGCGCGCCGAGCACCATGTGACTGTTGTACAGGCGACCGTGCATGGCGTCGTCCATCATCCGGAACCACGGCCACGACTCGGCCACGCCCTCCAGCTGCTCCTGACCTGCTGATTGGTAGGGCTGCTTCAGGTCCTGGCCCACAACACACACACATAGCGAGGTGACGCTGGTGTTAGTGGATGATCCCCATCACGGAGAGCCCCGTCATGAAGATCCCGATCATTACGATCCTACCTTGTATTTGGAGCGCAGATTGTCCCACTTCTTGGCGATCTGCTCGGCTGTCAGCTTCCCCTGCAGGTCCAAAGCCCTCAGGATGGTGCTGAACAAGCAAAAGTAGCTTATTAACTTACACTAACTGTATATAGCGGCCTATATAAAGGGCTGCGGAGAAGAAGAAAAAATACAAATACAAATATTCGGCTAAGTCGACCCGTGCCGCCCGGAACCATGTTTGGTTACTGTCCATGTTTTCGCACGGACGTTTGGTGCAGACGCACACTACACCGTGACCTCCCCAGCACGGCCGCCACGTAGGCACGACAGCGGAGCTGCTACCGGGCGCTGGCGTGTCTAGTCTTCATATCTATGATTGGGAACTTGGGACCACTGCTGGAATACGCCGCTGTAAACGGAGGATATCCGAGGTTTGGAATAATTTTAAACCAAAACGGACGAAACTGAAGTGACTGCAATTATTGCAAAGGTGGAGATGGCCTCACACGCCAGCTCGGGAAAGACAACATTCACATGCGTGTTGACGAGCTTTGCGGCGTACTAAGTAAGGTAATGTGCTGTTGTTGTTTTAAAGGTCCCATATTTTACCAAATCAGCTTTTTCTAGTATCTGGGGTGTAATATTGTCTCTATGGTGCCTTAGTAAACGTGAAATATGAATTGAAATCGTCCGCGCATTCCTGAGTTCCAGACGTTTTTCCGCCTCAAATCAGCTCATTGGAATTCACTTGCGACGCTCTCCACCTGCCTCTCCACTCCCGAGCGGAACAAACACGGAGGCAACCAATCAGAGGAAAGGGGGCGGTCTTAGTCAAATATGGACTAAGCGGATCCAAAACGAGCTCAAACAGAATCAGAATCAGAATCATCTTTATTTGCCAAGTATGTCCAAAACACACAAGGAATTTGTTGGAGCCGCTCTCGTACAACAGACAGTCAATTTACAGAACACTTTGGGGACATAAAGACATTGACAAAAAACAAGTAGCTGTCAGAGGGACTTTTCTGGACAAAAATGAAATGGACACTTTTATATTAAGTCCAGGAAGGAGAGTCACTCTGCGGAGGTTGTAATAGACAGAATACGGGACCTTTAATACTTATTAGCCAATGTAATATACCCTACAATCACAATAATTTGAAGTTACACAACGTCTCCTAACGTTTAATCGATTCTCAAAATAGTTGTTGATAGATTTGATAATTGATGAATCGTTGATGAATTGATTCGTTGTTGCTATTCTGTGTGTGTGTGTGTGTGTGTACCTCCAGGCCATCTTGGCGGAGTTCCTCTTTCCGGTGAAGAGAAGCTCGTTGGAGGCTCTGAACTCGATGAGCCTCCTGACGTCATCCTCGCTCACTGCGGAGGTCAAAGATGAAAGTTGAGCAGCGGGCGGGTCAGGAAGGACAGAAAGTTTGCCTCTTACTTTTGTACGAGTTGTCCGTGAAGTGGGCCAGCGGGTTGGGGCTGCACGACTCCATCGTCGTTGTGGACTTCCGCTAAATGCTAACTAGCCGCTTTGTTTCGGCTGCTCGGTCCGTCCATCACTGAGCGTCGTTCGGAGCGCCTCGGCCGAACCTCCCTCCCTCCTTCCTTCCTTCCTTCCTTCCCTCCCTCCTTCCCTCCTTCCTTCCTTCCTTCCTGGCGGGCTGCTAGCCCGCTAAATTGGCTAGCAAGCGGAAGTGTGAGTGGACCGCCGGTGATTGACAGCTGCTGTGTGTGTCTGTGTGTCGGACGTCCTTCGAGCAGTCGGGGCAGCGGAGTGGACCCGCACGGGCGAACCGGACCGGACCGGAATCTGTGAGCGCCGGTAGCTGCGACTGCAAGTAGCGCTCGATTAGCCGCCGCCGAGGAGGCCCGCCGTCACGTGACCGGCGCTTGAGCTTAGCGGGGACTCACGCGTTGATAGGCCGTCGCGCTCATGACGTCATAGATGGAAAAAAGATATCCTTTAACACCAATGTAGGTCAGTAATGGATATCCATTCCGAAATTTTTCAAAATGAAGTCTCACGGATCCCTTTTTATGTAACCTAAACAGTTTGTGTGCTTGTTTTTTTTTTTTTGGTTCCTTTTTATTTCCATCCATCCATCCATTATCTGAGCCGCTTCTCCTCGCAAGGGTCGCGGTAGCGCTGGAGCCTATCCCAGCTAACATCGGACACCCTGAACTGGTTGCCGGCCAATCGCAGGGCACACATAAACAAACAAACAAGCATTCGCACTCACGTGCACACCTACAGGCAATTTAGTTGTCAATCAACCTACCACGCATGTTTTTGGGACGTGGGAGGAAACCGGAGAGCCCGGAGAAAACCCACGCAGGCACGGGGAGAACATGCAAACTCCACACAGGCGGGGCCGGGGATCGAGCCCCGGTCCTCAGAAGTGTGAGGCATTCGCTCTAACCAGTCGTTCACCGTGCCGCTCCTTTATTTCCTTTCATTTAAATGTCATTCATTGTCATTGGGTTATTCGATAACGTGAATTGTATGGCCAAAAACGTGTACGCTCAAAACCGGAATGACTGATATTTGTCAACAGCTCACATCCCACAAATGCATCATAATGTATTAATATTGCTCAAATATAGTGAAGCGCCACCTATTCACAAATTTATTTTGGAATCTCAGTTATTCATTGAAAAACTCATCCGGTCGCTGTTTTGTGCCCCGTCTCGTATTACAGCATTGCTTTGACAATGTCGAAGCGAGGTGAGGATCTTCATGTCGTGGGGAACATCGTAATATCACGTACATGTCGTCCAGTGCCTTGAAATACAAGTAGCCCGACTCACAAGGTTTTTGAGATACAAGCCGTCGTTGGGCAAATATTTCGCTTTGACTTGTGTGCAAGTGCCACTCCGAGCTGAGGTTTACTGGAAAACTGTCACTGCCCATTGTAATTCGGAGATCGCTACGACGTAATCAACGGCGCCCGCGCATAACGCCGTGCTCGGAAACATCGGACCTCTTCGGAGTCTCGTTTTTGCTTCGGAACTTTCCTTTCGGACCCGAGCGAGGTGACCCGGAAGTACTTGGAGATGTCGTCGGAATTCCAGAAACGCTTCGGAAAGAGGCCTCGATGTGGTAGTTAGGCCACCTTTAGCAAATGTATGACTCCCAATTGCTGCTTGACAGCAGCAATATTTAAAACAGACCACTGGCAAAGTTGACACACGACACAAAACTACTCGAGTTTCACGCCACTGACTTTCAAACAAATCAAACTTATTTTAACACAACAATCGTAAAGAATAGTATATACAGCTCTGGGGGGAAAATGAAGAGACCACTGCAAAATGATCCGTTTTTCTGATTTTACTATTTATAGGTATGTGGTTTTTAGGAACATGAACATTTTAGTTTCATTCTTGAAAGTAAATTCCAGATAAAATATTGTCATTTATAGCCTTTCTTGGCAGAAAATGACAAGTCCAAATAACAACGAAAGATGCAGCGTATTCAGACCTCAAATGGCTCGAGGACAAGTTCATATTTATTTTCCAAATTACGATACGTGTGTTCGGGGGGCGGCCGGTCGGCGCGGGACGTGTCCCGTCCGCCGGGCCGCTCTCGGGCCCGATCGGGCGGGGCCCTCGACCTGCGCGGCGCAGATTACAGGACACTCCTGTCAGCCATCGTGCACGCACGCGAAACGGCGTAAATTCACTTGGACGTGTCCGCGTGCACGCGCCCCTTTTTCGCCGGGTGTGGGGCCTCTCGCTTCTTGCGACAAAGAACTCACGAATATGCGAATGGCTCGGGTATCCCCTCACTCACACTGCCGTCCTGCAGACGTTCATCCTTTACGTAGTCAGTTGTACGGCCGGGTTCACGACACCCGTCCCGTCCTATCTTGTCCTGTCCTTCCCTCGCAGGGGGTCGCACGACTGCCCCATGCGACGCTCATATCTGATGTGTCATTGTTCTAGATAGACAAGGATTTACTTTTCTCATCTTGTTTACAGTTAGAGCTTTGTCTTTTGTCTTTGTTGCGTTCGACTGATGGACTCTGATTCGCAATAAATATTCATTATAATACCAAGAAACCACGGCGGCAGCTTAAACACTCCACCGTGACGCAGTAGAACTGTCCCGGCATAAAAGGGATACAGATCCTCCATTCTGCTTGACCTAACAGCCGAAGAGGACCAAAAAAAGTCCCAAAATCCAAATCACGATACGAACGTTTGAACTTCGGAAGTGTTTGGAAATCGGTATTTGGTGGAACGGCCCCTGTTTTTGAATGACAGCTTTCGTGCGTCTTGCGTGCTCTCCGCCGTTCTTCCACATTGCTGCCAGGTGACCTTTTGCCACCCCTCACGCAAAAACTCAAACAGCTCGGCTTTGTTTGATGGCCCGTGACCGTCCGTCTTCCTCTCGGTCACATTCCGGAGGTTTTCAACGGGCTTCGGGTCCGGAGATCGGGCCGGCCGCGACGGGGTCTCGATCCGGTGGTCCTCCATTCGCACCTTGACTAACCTAGCTGTGTGGCACGGAGCATCGTCCCGCTGGAAAAAGGAAACCTCGTCGGAGCAGAGGGATGCACGGGTAACCTTGTACGCGGCTTGATTTTCTAACGTGCTTGTGGCCAACGGCGGTGGCGGTGAACAAAAGTGTGTCTTAACTTCGTTCAAATGAATAACTGGAGGCTTTCCCGACGTGTCGCGAGCCTCAGCCGACACCGCGCGGAGCTTCGGTGAATCCAACTCTCGGTCAACCGGGCGAGCGAAACAATAAAATAGGTCTGTGCCGACATCGAGGCCGCTGACGAGGTCGACGGTTGCTCGCGCTTTTGCACTGATGGTTTTTAGCGTTTATTTTAGTCTTCATAACAACGAAAGGGCCGATGACAGAAACAAGAAAACAGCTGAACGTTGAGCGAAGACTTCACCGTAGCAACTTGACACCACAATGGATTGGGACAGAATTCCCATGAACGTTGTCTCGCAGCATCCCACACACAAACTTTGTGCCTCATCGGCGGGTCGCGAAAGGAACCGACGTTTTCGGGTGGTGTGTGAAGTTACTTTTCGTGTCAAAAGGCTGAGTTCCGGTGCGTACCCTTCACAATAAAAGGCTGCATGCTTAAAACGGGAAGTCAAGTTAAAACCTGCGCATAGAAACCATTTGATGTGATTAAACAGTTCCGAATAACGATTTGAACAATGGTATATTTCGCTTTTAGCTGAAACATTCATGAATGAATATGAAGTCAATTGGGTTAGTTCCACACACATTTGATATTGATACCGGTTATAAAGAACCCCGCGTCAAATGCTCGTTTTAGTCTACCCCGAAGGGCCGCGAAGAAAATGGATGTCCATAATTTGGACACGCTTTATTCAAACCCTGCAAACTTCTTTTACCCACCCCCTAAAAGAATCGGAATCAAAATCGAAACAAGGAACCGGAATCGGGACCAGAATCGCTCCAATTCAAACGATGCCCAACCCTGCTAAATATTCTTCGCAAATGACAGTCAGCAAAATGTTCACGTGATCGAGTGTGAGAGCAGCAAGAAGGATTTTCCGCAGCGAGTCGTTTTTCGGGGACATCGCCATTTCACCAGGTTTCTTCGGGAACATTCAAGAAAAAGGGTTTCTTCTTCTTCGGTTTTGTGTGATCACGCGAGATTGCGAGAATCTGTTCTGTGTCCAGATTCTCGGCGCACACCGCACGCAATATGAAGACAAGTGTAAAATGTCACATTTTCTCGATCTTTATGTGCGAGGTCTGTCACGTTTGAAAAAAGGCTCCGATTTTTGGCTTTAACTCAAGAGCGCCGACTTGAGGTAGGAGCAGTGCGTGCGATTGTTCAAAACGAGACTCGAGGCCGTTTGCCGCGACGGAGCCGACTCGAGGGCCGGCGCAATTCACGAAATACCCACCGAGCGCTAGACAGGATTTCCAGAAGACCTTTGCCCCCGCGTCGCCAATAAACCGAGATCCAGTTTCACCTTATCGTTCCGCCAAATATGATGTATTTACTCTAAATATTGGATCTTTGTTCAGCTATTTATGCCTGCGACTTCTTGCGACAGGCAGAAGAATTCCTGTTCTTCCACTCAATGCGTTCAGCCGTGTGGAGCACTACTGTCAAATATGCGCTCGGCTCAGGAAAAAGCGGCGAAACAAAGCATTTTCCAGAGCAAATCAAGATCTTCCGGCAGCGCGTCCATCTTGTGGTGCGTTCACGGTCCGTCGGCGGCATCTCGTTGCAGTAAATCGCAGCGGAACAGACCTGCCCCACCTTTCGAAGTAAGTCGGCTGAAACCAAATTAGTGAGACGAAAACTGTGGACAAAAGACGTTTTTAAAAAAGATGTATTCTTATTTTATGGTTTGTTTCGTTGCGAATTGTTAAGACGAAAAGCTTGTGGGTGAAGTTGTAGTGTGAAAGGGCAACGGAAGCGATGTTGTAGCAATTGCACTTGACCAATCATCAGCCGTCCTCCGAACGTGACGTCAGCACGTCAAAACCGCAGAGAGCAAAAAGAGATCGCGTCGATTACGTCAAAGATCTCGCCAGGTAATGTGGACTGATGGTTCTCTTTTCATGTTTTTGTTCATTTTGTCAAATGGTTTGAAACGGTGCTTCGTGCTCGGTGCTGCACGCATTTGATTAATCTCGTCTAATCAATAGCAATACACAGCGAGCATGGGGGGTTATTTTCCTTATTCTATGATGATGATGATGATGATGATGATTTTAGCTTGGAGTCATATTGCACCTCGGAGGGACAACGGCTAACAACGATATTTATGATATATATATATCAACGGCTAACAACGATATTTATGATATATATATATATATATATATATATATATATGTCACATATGTGCGCCATCTTTGTCCCTGTATTAATTGGCAACGGGACGTGCGCGCGTGTCAGCATGCTGGCCAGGAAGGGCGCGGTGCCGGACGGCTTCCTGCTGACCCGCCTGGCAGAGGAGCGCGACCGGCCCAACCGGAACCTCCCCCGGTGCCAGCGGGCGCGCTTCATCACCAAGACCGGCTCGTGCAACGTGGCCCACAAGAACATCCGGGAGCAGGTCAGCCCATCGGTGACTTCCCGATAAGAACGAATGTGTGCGCGGGCAGCTGGCTATGCGCGCGCGACCTATAATGACGCCGTCTTCCACGAGATGGCAGAATGTCCGATGAAGCCACGCGAGAACAGCAAACGCTCACACCGACTTCTTCCATTGAGACGAGATCATTGTCTTCATATCATGGGGTCCCTAACGGTTCAAAAAGGGGGGGAAAGAGAATTCGAAACGAGCAATTTGGATTGAAGATTTTCCAAAAGTTCTTGATAATTTCACATTTTCGCCCTCCGTAGTGAAGGCCCACTGAAGTCCATTTTGATCTAGATTTATTCACCACCCTACAAATCCCGAGTTGCCCTTCAAACTCTGCGGTTCCAAGTGCACAATTGATCCCAACCGCTCATTCAAGCCACTCCGCTCGGAATAACGCTACGGACAAATTCCTACGTATTCATTCATATCTCAGAAATAAGTGTGACTGCAAAACGGCTGCCTCATCACACATCCCTCCGCTGGCATTAACGCTAAAGGCGGCTCGAGTGACGTTCGGAAAAGAAGCGCAAAAAGAGAAAAAGCAACTCTTTCCGCACTAAGATGCATTTGTGTTCATTTTCATGGAAAAGGCAAATTCCGCAAGAAGCGAGAAATCCCATCCATCCCGAAATATCACGAGCATGTGGCAAATCTTCCAACTTCATTTGGGACGCCCGACGCTAAAGACATTGCGGCATCCGTCCGTTTTCTGAGCCGCTTCTCCTCACGAGGGTCGCGGGCGCGCCGGAGCCCATCCCAGCTCTCGTCGGGCAGGAGGCGGGGTACGCCCTCAACTGGTCGCCGGCCAATCGCAGGGCACGAATAAACAAACAACATTTAGAGTCTCCGATTCGTGCATGTTTTGGGGATGCGGGAGGAAACCGGAGTGGCCGGAGAAAAGACGCGCAGGCGCGGGGCGAACGTGCAAACTCCACACAGGCGCTCACATTTTGTAAACGTATTTTGAAAAGCGTCGTGAAAAAGAAAGCAAGAACGTTCATCCCAATTTGATATGCAATGTCTCGTGTTACAAATGGACTCATATTAGGCAATGGTGACATCCCCGCGGGCCCAAATGGATATGAAATCCCAAATATTGGGCATCATCGGAGACATTCGGGCGACGACCGCTTGCGCTTTTGTGACGTTAAGCAACGTTGAGCTTTTCGGCACAAAGCGGGGACTGTCCCGACACGGGATAGAAAGCAACAGAATGCGGTCAGTTTGTCTTTGAAAAGCCTCCAAATCTGAAATACGGATGATACTTCCTATTTTCAGCAATTGGGTGGTGCGCATTGTACTGCAGAAATGATGGAAAATGCAATTCGATCATCTCTCACACTCTTCCGGAATCAGCGTGTTTGCGGGTCCGCGGCCGCGGCCGCCGCGTTGACGCGTCGATGCGGTGCGTGCGCCGCAGGGTCGCTTCCTGCAGGACGTCTTCACCACCATGGTGGACCTGAAGTGGCAGCACTCCCTCCTGATCTTCACCTCGGCCTTCCTGTGCTCCTGGATGCTGTTCGCCATGGTCTGGTGGCTGCTGGCCTTCGCCCACGGAGATCTGGAGCCTCGGCGCCGGGCCGTCGTCCCCTGCGTCACCGCCATCAACTCCTTCACCTCCGCCTTCCTCTTCTCCATCGAAGTCCAGGTCGGACCTTCGCCGTCTTCTCGCCGAGGCGTTTAGCGGCTTCGGCGTCTTCAAGATAGTCACCGCTAGAGAAAACGATTAATCGACAGCTCGTCGATTACCAAATTACTCCACGACTATTTCGATCACCGAGGAAAAGTATAGAAAACTTCCAATTGTCCAAATGCTCGGAATGTCAGTCTCCCAACGGGAAATATTCTCCGATTTCAGACAGCGGACTGATTATCTTTGTGCTTTTTTCCAAGTAAGGCATTTGCAAACACCTGCTTTCGCTTTTGCTTTCGATCGGCAAAAATGTCTTTGGACGGCTGTTACGGACCAAACCAAGAACCGAATCGTCCTCAATTTATGGGAAAGATAATGGTCAGTTGAATCTATGAGCAAAATAAGTTGACTTGCAGCCGTACGTAGTGTGTGTACGTCGCTCTCTCCCATCTCATGTTGCGCAATTGTATAATCGCTAAACAATACCAAATAAACAACAAATATCAGTAAATAAACGGCAATCGGGAAAAAAATACTTTGTAACAAACCAATGCAAAGACATTTTTATCCGACGATTCCATTCATCGATGGAATAATCGATAGAATTATTCATTCTCAAATACTACCATTCCTATGGTAGTCATTAACATCGGTGTGCTAAGCTAGCATCCAAACGTTAATCATTAGCATCTGTCAGCCAGCCGCTAACAGTTAAGAGCTTCTCGTTAGCATCTGTGAGATAATATCGTATCCTTATACTCGTTATGAGCATCTGTGAACCAGTCACTAGCATCCTGATACGAGTCTTAAGCATGTATGAGCTTATGGAGCATCCCCCGGATAGTCACTGAGCTAGTTAAGCATTGCTAAGATAGTTGTTAGCATCTCTGAATATGTCACTAGCATCCCAACGCTAGTCGTTAACATGCGTGAGGTAATATAGCATCGCTCAGGTCGTCATTGGTGTTTCTGAACCGGGATCGCCGAGTCGTTCGTTCATGCTCGTCACTAGCACCCCTACGCTAGTCATTAGCATTAGCATAAGAATAATACTATTAGGAATATAATTTTATTGTAGGAATGCTATATTAGCTCACAGATGCTAATGACTAGTATTGACGAGCTCAGTGAGGCTAGCAACTATCTTAGGGACGCTAAACTAGCTCATAGATGATAACGACGTACTTAGGAATACAGTGACTAGCTGACGAGTAGCTTAGCGATGGTAAATTAGCGTGCTAAGGCTACGGTTTACGTGTCCAGGTGACCATCGGTTTTGGCGGGCGTATGGTGACGGAGGAGTGCCCGGCCGCCATCGTGGTTTTGATCGTGCAGAACATCCTGGGCCTGATCATTAACGCGGTGATGCTGGGTTGCGTCTTCATGAAGACGGCGCAGGCCAACCGGCGGGCCGAGACGCTCATCTTCTCCCGCCACGCCGTGGTGGCCCCCCGCAACGGCCGGCCCACCTTCATGTTCAGGGTGGGCGACCTGAGGAAGAGCATGATCATCTCGGCCACCGTGCAGCTGCAGGTGAGACCTTCGGCAAACGGCAAACAGGGACGGGAGAAGATGCCGTATTGTCACCCGGCTCCGCATAACGTCACGATGTGACGCAATTGACATTTTCCAAAATGGGCCATCTGTAAGGGATATTTTCCACAGAAGCCTCGCAATATATCGATTTGCCGTTAATCTGAGATCATCATCATGGCCGGTAGTGACCTGTAAAAGAAATTGGCTCCGATTATGAAGACCACATCATTTTTCTTTATTAATTTTTGGGCGTACCAAGGCCATCAGACCGCATTGGCGAGCACCCCTGTTGAAAACAACAAAAAAAGTAATTTTGTAGATATTCTTGAACTAATATGTGATGAATATATATGGTTTACCTCCCACCGGCGTCATCTTTTTGTCTTTTTCGGGAAACGGCTTGCCCGGGACGAGTGGAACAGCCGTCAGCCACACAACAAACCGTTTTGACCAAAATCCGCTTCAAATGGCCCAAAACTGTCCGAGGCTAATGCGAGGCCACGCGTGCGTCCGTGAACTACGGAGCACGGGATTAACCCATGCGGAGCAAGTTCGCTGAGCTCAGAGCGTCCAGACTTTCTTTTTTACTTGGACTAAAAGTACTTACTTCGGGTCCCGATACTGTTCATTCGCATCCTAAGGCTAATGTAGCATCTTTCTCTACAATAGTCATTAGCATCTCAGAGCTAGTCATCAATACCCATGAGCCAGTCATTAGCATCCAAGTGCTCAGCTCACGGTTGCTATGACTAGCTCCGAGATGCTAAAGATGCTAATGACTAGCTCATGGGTGCTCATCACTAGCTTCTGGATGCTAGAGACTAGCTCACGGATGCTAATGTGTAGTTTAGGAATGCCAAATTAGCTTACAGAAGCTAATGACTCGCTTAAGGATGCTAAACTACCTCACGGATGCTAATGACTAGCTTAGAGAGCGAGACTATCCCCTAGATCAGTGATTCCTAACCAGTGTGCTATGAGCGATCGTCCGGTGTGACATGGGAAATGATCAAAGTTGACTTAACTGCTCAAAACACTATTGATTTACAAGAACTAACGTATCTTTGTTCCTCTATTCATATGCCAGTGAGGCATCGTGACAGACAGAACAAATAAATGCTCTTCTATTTGAGGGCAGGAAGTACACACAGTCATGAATGTGAATCTAGACTTTGTGACATTTTTGTTTGTTGGTGTGCTGTGAGATTTTCCAATTGTAAAATATGTGCCTTCGCTCCATAAAACCACTGCCCTAGATGCTAATCACTAGCTCTTGGATGCTATTGACGAGCTCATGCTAATAAGTACCACGCACCAGTTCATGGATGTTTGTAACTAGTTTATAGATGCTAAATTAGCCCACGGATGCTAAACTGGCTCTTTGGATGCTTATCACAAGCTCACGAATGCTAACGAGCAGCTCGCTTTGGCTGACTTTTGCGGTAGTCGTGTGATGCCGGCGTGCGTGTGTCACAGGTGATCCGGCGCACAGTGACATCAGAGGGCGAAGTGATCCCGGTGAGCCAGCTGGACGTTCAAGTGGAAAACCCTCTGAGGAGCAATGGCATCTTCCTGGTGTCGCCGCTCATCATCAGCCACACGCTGGAGAGAGGAAGTCCACTCTACGACCTGTCCGCTCACACACTCGCCGCCGCTGACATCGAGGTCATCGTCATCCTGGAAGGTCAAGTAGCGCCACCTAGTTGTTAAAGCTTGTAAAGAGTCGACGTGACGATCATTAGTAGTTGCCAACATGACCGCGGTAACGTGGCTTTGTAGCGCAAATCACTCGTCCGTCCATCCGTCTTCTTACGCTTATCCGGTGTCGGGCCTCGGCTGCGGCTAAAAACTCTGTCCGCGAAGTAATCCGTGCACTGTATTTAGCTACGCGTGCACGAATAGTACAATGATTGATTGATCTGAGTGAATTCAACATGGCAGGGACAGTCGCGGGTTTTCTTATCAATGAACGTTCCGATGTGAGGAGACATTCCGAACCAGACCCCCTCAACGCCTCCGCGTCACCTAGAAATTCTGTCCGTAAAGGTCACGAACGGAATCGGTGACAAAGGGCAGCCTCGGCGGAAGTCCAAACCTCACCGGAAACGAATTCGACCTACTGCCGGCAACGCAGACCGAACTGTGACACCGGTCGTACGGGGACCGAACAGCCCGTATTAAGGGTCTGGTACCCTGACAATCATAATAATACAGTAATAAAGATCACACTGGGCTAATAGACCAACTGCTTCGCGGCATTTGAATTCATTCCAGTGGTGGAAATGTTGTGCGATTGACTGCGATTGTTCCGTTGTTCAGGCGTGGTGGAGACGACGGGCATCAGCATGCAGGCGCGGACATCGTACACGCCTGAAGAGATTTTGTGGGGTCGCCGCTTCGTGTCCGTCGTGAGCGAGGAGGAAGGCCGCTACTGCGTCGACTACTCCAAGTTCGGCAACACGCTTCCCGTGCGCATGTCTTCGCTCAGCGCCAAAGAATTGGACCAGACGCGCGGCGTCCGAGAGGGCGGCGCCGCCGACGCGCAGCCGCAGGGATGGGGGCCGGTCCGGGCAGGGAGGGGCGGGTTCCGGAGGGGGGGGCGGGCCTCCGAGGGCGCCGCCTCCCGACCCTGGTACGACCCAGACGACGAGGAGGCGGAGCCGAGCGGGCCCGAGAAGGCCGTTCGGCTCGAGGTGATCGGACGCCGGACGCGCGACTGAGCACTCGGCCCGCGCCCGCGACTTCCTTTTTGCTCCGACAGGAAGTGATACGACGAGACGGCCGAGACGCACGTCGGACACGCGCGCGCGCGCACAGGTCATTAGACTCCAGACAACGTGAGACAAAAGAGGACAAACGTTTGGTTTTCGTCTTTATTGACTTCCCACCCGGAGGTCGTTCGACCTCACAGCCAGGGCGCGAGCGCACTCAGCAGCCAGCCAATCAGCAGCAGCGGGCCGGGTGTGGCCACGCCCACCGCACCGCTGGAGTTGCACAAGTTGTTGTTGCAGCAGCGGTACGAAAACGACGACATGGACGGAAACATCTGGGACAAGCGAGAGTTGTCGCAGTCCGTGTAGCGGATACACTGGCGCACTGTCTTGCCGCCTACGCACACACACACACACACGCCAGAAACATAATAAACGCTTAAGAACAATTACACATTAAAAATGCATTCATATACACAGACATACACATACGTAGACACACACACACACACACACACGATGCATACACAGCCTGAACACATTCACACACATTAAACACACCCACACGGAACAAACACACATACAGTCCCGTCCAAAAATATTAGAACATCAAGGTCAATTCCTTTGTTTTTGCTGTATACTTAAGACATTTGGGTTTCAGATCAAAAGACGAATAGGAGACGAAAGTTCAGAAGTCCAGCTTTTATTTCACGGTATTTACAGCTGGGTGTGTTGTACGACTCGGGACAGAGCAGACCGATGGGTGTCTCCAGTTGCTCTGGTGTTGCCTTTTAGATGGATTAGTTAAACGTTAGATAGTGCTTGTTTTTAGCTTCGGGTATCACCTGCGAAAACTGCATTCGCTGTTAAGCAAACGTGAAGAGCAGAGAGCTGTCTGTGGGAGAAAAGCAAACCATTTGGAAGCTGAGAGAAGAGGGGAAATCCAACAGCGCTATTGCACGACCATTGGGCCTCGCCAATACAACCGGTTGGAATGTCTTGGAAAAAGAAAGAAGCTACCGGCGGACCGAGCGACGGACATCGAACGGGTCGGCCGAGGGTATCGACAGCGGTCGATGACAGAAACACGGTGAGGGCGGCGAAGAAACACTCGAAAGACAACAGTCGGTGACATCACTCCCGACCTCCGCGGGGCAGGGGTGAAGGTATCGCGGGCCGCTGTTCGAAGAAGACTTTCAGAGAAGAACTACGCAGGCCGTACCGCGAGATGCAAACCGCTCATCGGCGAAAAGAATCGGAAGGCCGGATCGGATTTTGCAAAGTCGTACGGAGAAGAGCCGCAAAGGTTTACGGACTGATGAGACCGAGATGAACCTCGAGCAAAGTGGCGGAAAGGCCAAAGTATGAAGAAAGAAAGGATCTGCTTAGGATCCAAAACGCACAAGCTCATCTGCGAAGCGCGGTGGAGGTCATGTCGCGGCTCGGGCTCGCGTGGGTGCTTCTGGAAGGGCCTCGCTCGTCTTTATCGACGATGTCACTCACGACGGTAGCAGCAGAGCGAATTGTTAAGTCGACAAAACCATTTTGTCCGGCAATTTACAGACAAATGCATCCAAACTCACGGGGAGACGCTTCATCACGCAACAAGACGATGACCCAAAACACACTGCCAACACAACAAAGGACTTCATTAGGGGGGAAAAGTGGAAGGTCTGTGACTGGCCAAGTCAATCACCGGACCTAAACCCAATAGAGCGTGCATTTTCCCTCTCGAAGAGGAGACTGAAGGGAGAACCCCCCAGAAACAAACATTAACTGAAAGAGGCTGCAGTAAAGGCCTGGAAAAGTCAAGTCAACGGGTCGCAGGCTTGATGCTTAGTCGTGTCTGTCTCATTACTTTTGCTCACTTGAAAAGTGGGTGGCTTCAAACAAAAGGTGCTCTGTCCTGAGTTGTACAACACACCCAGCTGGAAATACAATGAACTAAAAGCTGGACTTCTGAACTTTCGTCTCATATTGGCCTTTCGATCTGAAACCCAAACGTCTTCGGTGTGCAACAAAAGCAAAGGAATTGACTTTGCCGTTCCAATACTTTTGGAGAGGGGGCTGTCCAACTCGCATACAAAAATACACATACTGCATATCATAAAAACGCATACGCGCACGACAATCCCATCGTAAGCACGCACACACGTGATGTGGAACGAGAGTCGAGGTCACGGCGCCGGCCGACCTTGGACGCCGAGGGTCAGGCAGGCGTCCTCGTACGCGCACTCGTGGACGTCGTCGCATCGGCCGGTGTAGTCGGAGCAGCGGTAGCAGCGGAGAGCGCCGCCTGCGGGACGCGGCAGAGCGGCACGTCGCCACGGCGGCCGGAGAAACGCACGGAAAGTTGCGGGAAGTTACTCGTCGGGACAAGTTTGGACTCATAGAACACAATTGCGCAGCTCGTGTCGGTCAGTGGACGTCTTGTTAGTCGGTGAGTTGCTAAAAAGTGTCCGGTCTACTTTTCACACGGAAATAAAAAGTATAACTTCACCTCGCTGCACGAAGGTCGTCATCGTCAAGACCAGGACCAGGACCGGGACCGGGACCGGGAGTCGGTCTGCGCGCGGCATCGTCTCCTCTTCTTCTGCTCCGATCGACTCGACACGCCAACCGCGCGGATGCGTGAAAACGCGCACGTCAAGGCGTCTTTGTCCTCGTCGTCCTACGCGCGCGCACACAAAGACGCACTCACATCAGGACACACAAAGGCCGATTGACAGTTGCCGTTGCGGTCGCCTTGCGCCGCTGAGTGGAAAATTGGCCCAAATGTGCCCGCTGATTACGGAACGAACACTGAAGTCGTTTCACAGCGCAAACAAACGTCGAGGCAAGAAAGACGGACGCTGTCCCGTCGGCTCGGTCGCTGGTTAGCCGGTCAGTTAAGTTAGTTGGTTGTTTACATACGGCGGGAGGAAAATGTACGCGAAGCCTTTGGAATTTCCTCAATTTCAAAGATACGAATGTTAGGGGTCCGTTCAAATTCCTATTTGCATTGTTTATATGTGAGGAAATACATGAACTTCACTTCCAGAAAGTTGTCAACTATACTTGAGCTAAAAAAGGAGGTTTTTATGACGCGTTATTGAGCCCTCCCCGAACATACCCGAAGCTCGAGGCGCCGGCCTGCGGTTACTCTACCCGCCGCGATTGCCCAAGGCGGCGCGCTACGCTCCGTACGCAAGAGGAGGAGGATTTCGACGTGCAGGAGCGCCCGACTGAACTCCGAGTTCTCTCGCTGGCGGTTGAGGTCCCGGCAGCCGCAGGAAAAACAGTCGGCGAACTGCACTCGTGTGTCCCATGCTTTCTGCGAAATGTTTCTCAAAACACGCCGGTTCGAAGTGATCGGCGCACAGTTCGGAATGCTCGCTAGGCACCCGGAGCCGACCGCGTTTCGGGTGACTTTCCCCGTCCGCCGCTCACGTCTTCCTTTTTCACTCGGAAAGCCAAAGAAACGCTTGGCGCCGCCTGAACCGTTTGTCCGACCGAACGCCACACAATAAACCGCCGTGACGTCGCTAAATCATACGCGTCGCTCGATGTGCTCGCCCGGAGGTGATCACTTGCTCATAAGTCCCAGACAGACGGCGTGGGAAATAGAATCACCGGAAACGGACCGCAGCGAGCCGGAGGCCCGGTCGAGGCCGGCGAAGGCCCGGTCGAGACCGGCCGACGGCGAGCGAGCCGAGTTTGAAACGTCCGTCGAAGCGGTCCGGAAACTCCTTTGAAAGGAGCGAGCGAGTCTTTCCCAGTCCGTGATTTCGCTTAAGACGAATGCAAACGCGGCGCACGGGTTCAGAGCGCACAGACACGCCGGCAGCCATCTTGGATTGACGTGTCGGTCGACTTCTTCCTGCTTCGTTGCCTCGCGCGCGCACACGCAGATACTGGAAAAGAGGAAGTGAAGATGGAGTGAGGAGGTTTCAGTTTCTTTTAATGAGAAAGTCGTCAAGACACGGACGGACACCATGCGGCGATCTACAGGTGACGGCGACACTTTTTGCGCTCGACTCGGCGGACATCTTTTGACCCTTTCCTCACACACTCACGGCATTGTGTGCGCGCGTGTGTCAGGAGGAGGTTCGCATTTGACCACCGGGGAGCTTCAGCAGCAGTTCCGAGAGATGAAAAACTCCGACACGCGTCCCAAACTTCTCTTTCACGTCTCGGACGCGCAGCGAGATGGACGACGCGCCGGCTGCGCGCATGTGGAGGTGCGTCGCGCAACACACGATACGCGCTAAACACCGCGTGGGCGCGGGTGTGTACATTGCATTGAGGGTGTGTAGAGTGTGAACAATGTCGGCGTGTAAATCAGCACGTCGCCGGAGTGCGGTAAGATGAGCCGCTTTTTACGTTCGGCCCGGACGTGAGGAAAGATCGCGCAGAAATACAATGAAAACATCCAACTTTATTGAAGGACGTCTCCGATCAAATCCCATCGTCGGAACGCATCTGCGACAAAGCCACGCACATTAAGGACCTCTCGGAAAAGCGCTCCTGGCGGCCTAAATGGCATCGAGCCGGCGGGTGAGTCGAGCCGCCCGTGGGTCAAACCTCCAAAAGCATTCTGCCGCTTGATCCAAAGAACGATTCCGTCGTGCAAGGGTCAAGGTCGCGGGGGGACAGGAAGGTCGCTTCTTCGGCCTCATCGTTTTCCTCCGTGGCAAAGGTGGCTTTCTTACCGCCGGCGACCAAATCGGAGAAATCTCGTGTCTTCTAACGGGGAGGCAAAATCACTTCCCTCCGCCGTTCGCGACGACCTTCGAGGGGGTCGCTCAGAAACTCAGGCTCGTCCTCCGTGGAGCCGTTCACGTGATTTTATATGTCGGAAAATCACCGACATGGCTGTTTTGTTTTTTTTCAGCCCCAAAATGAGTCACTTCGATCGGCCCGCGAAGGCTTTGCGCGCGGTCACGTGACCGCCTCGTGCCATCGGAGTCAAACGACCCCAGCGGTCACGTCGGATCGGCGCGAGGGCGCCCTATGCGAAGATGAAGTCTAAAAATAGATCGTGCACTCAATAATGGTACTGTCGATCATCGATTCTTCTTCACATAAATACTCAAGTACAAGTAAGAAAGAAGTATGGTGAATGTAAAAGTCAGTCCAATTGATCCAAAATGTTACTTGAGTCGACGTAGCGTGACCTCCCACCTCTGTCCGCAACTAATAGATGATCAAACTAAAAGACAAATATTTGGATCATCGAGTAATCGTGGAATGACATTGTTTAACTTAATTTCTGTCGTCCCGCACGAAAGCGGAGTAATTATCTTTGGGTTTTCTCAAAAAGAGACATTTGCAAACATCTGGGGAAAAAAAGCAACAATTTTCCGACTGCTGCCGCGGAGCAAAACAGGAACGTTCTCGTAAAGCATTTATGTTCGTGCATTTTTATGCGCTGTCAATTTCCTGTTTTTGAATAAATCCCATTCATCGAGTCACATTATTCGATTGTGAAGAAACGGTGAGTTGCGGAGCAGCATTATTCAAGTGCGTACAATGCTGGCGATGTGTAGTGCGTGCAATAGTTTCCATGGCAACACTATGTGCTCCTCAGGTGGCGCTGTTGAGCACCGGAACCTTCAGTCCTCGTCACGTGACGGTCGGGCGGAGCTACGCCGACTTTTCCCGCTTCCACCGCCGGCTGAAGACGGAGTTCGGAGAGGAGCTGGAGGGGGTGGAGCCACCGGGCCCGCGCCTCTGCGGGCGGGGTTTAGCGCCGCAGGAATACCTGAGCCGAGCCTTCGCCGTTTGCGGGCACTCGCCGCTTTTTGCGCAATTCCTGACGGAGCGGGAGCGCGCCGGCGCCGCGGCGCTGATGCGCGCCGGACGCTACGCGGACGCGCTGGAGCACCTCGGCAGCGTCCTCGCCGTCCACGAGAAGCTTTTGCCTTGGCAGAGGTACGCTAGCGAAATGGCCGACATCGACCCTCCGTTGACAGAGCGAGATAAGACGAGCAATTTGGAAATACAGTCGTCCCTCCACTTCATCGCGCATTTTTGTTACCTAACCTAACCTAACCCTAACCCTTAATCGGCCAGTCGATCTCATTGGCTGATATGATATGAGCCATTTTCAAATCTTTTTGCCGATGTTTGCCTCTTTTTTTTTTTAAAACACATTAACAAAGATCATGACATTCAAACAAACCAAAGGGGACAAAAAACAAACGTTTGTCCATTTCTTTCTGTGTTTGTTTGTGTGTGTGCCCTGCGATTGGCTGGCGACCGGTTCAGGGTGTACCCCGCCTCCCGCCCGAAAATCGCTGGCCCCGCGACCCGCGTGAGGACAAGCGGAACGGAAGATGAATGAATGAACGGATGAATGGATGTTCTCATTACTGTGGCCTCTGTGTGAGCGTCCGGACGTGAGCTGTGGCCTACTCCAGCTCCTTCCCAGCGTTGTCATGTGGCATTTGTGCGTTTGCACTTGCCCACTTGCGAGGGCATCACACGACTTGAATTGCTCTTCAAGCTTGTTCTTAACTCCGCTTTTGGCGGGCAGCTAGAAAAAATAAACTGATTTTCCTTTCCGTTCGCGAATCGCAGGCAGACGTCGACGACGGCGGCGGTCCCCGCGCTGGCCGCCGCGGCCGTGTGCCACCGCGACCTGGGGCGCCCCCGGGAGGCGCTGGCCGCCGCCCGCCGGGCGCTGCCCCCCGTCCGGCGCTACGGGATGCGCCGCTACCGAGCGCCTCTGCTGCGCCTCCTGGTGGACTGGGAGCACGGCGCGGGGCGACCGGCGGCCCGGCTGCAGGAGGAGCTGACGGCGGCCGAGGACGGACGCCCCGCCTCCGCGCGCTCCCTGAAGGAGGTCGCGCTGGAGGACTTGGCCGACTGAAACGGGAAGCGTTTTTCACGTGTGTCCACTAGAGGCGCCGTTCAAACTCTCCTCCTTCATCTCGTCTCCTTTTTTCTTGTATTAACGAATTCCAAATCACTGAGTGGGAAATGCTCCAAATAACGTCGAGGCAACCCCGCCGACAGTTGTGGTGCAAATTCCTCTTTGGCGGAATCATTAAGGAAGCGATCTGGTCTGTATTTTTGGCAAATAAAAAGAGCAAAAGAAAGAGAGGGGGAGACGGCCGGCTGACCGCGTGCTCCTCGCAAGCTGCCCCTCTCTCTCTCAAGCCGAAACACAAAGAAAAAGAAAAAGATGAGGAGGACGCTCGGTCAGTCAGATTCGGGACATTTCCATCATCGGCTGCGGGAACGAACAGACAAAAGACAAGCTCAGACATCCCGGAGAAAGAGAATTCATCAGAAAGGCGAAGACGAGCCGTCTTGCTCGTGACTCGCCGATTGGCCTACTTGAGGATGTTTTCTTTTTGGGACTCGTCGGCCATTATTATCTTTGATTTGAGTTTTTTGCCTCAGATAGAAGGACTGCTTTGGCGCCGCCGGGAAACTACGTCGAAGTGAGCCGCGGCGCTTCGTTTCGACAAAAGTCGTGTTTTTGGGGGTGTCGCGTACAATGAACCCCGCATATTTGCAGTTTATTGACTGAAAACTCACCTATTTGCGGCAGGGGCGGTTCGACATGCACATAGTGTACGTTCGTCGCTCGTCGAGTGACAGGCAGGAGAAGGGGCGTGGCCCATCGCCAACGTGTTCTTCGACTGACGAGGAGGAGGGAATCCGTTTGGAAGGCGAGCGTCGACGAGATCGTTCGGCCGACAGACGGAATTCACGCCACCCCTAAAAATAATCGGGAAATTGCCTCTCGGGCCACTTAAGGTCAGGACAATGAAAACACTTGAAATCCAACCCAATATGCAGCTAACATCTCAAAAGCGGCAGCGATCAGCAGCAAGAAAGTTTGGCAAAAAGAGGCCACCTTTCAAATGAAATCTTAAGGAAACTCCACAGCTCACTTCAACATAGTTCCTTGTAACTAACTAACTTTTTTTTTTTTTTTAATAATAATCGATTGTTCTGTTGGTTATTTTTGGTTTATTTTTGAATTTGTATCCCTTGATTAAAAAACATTATTGTTTTCAATCTTTGCTGAAATGCACAAACATAGATTCTGATTGAGTTACTGCTTGTGAATGATCCACCATAAGATCTGTCAGAGAGAGGGCAAAATTGTTCATCATTATTTTCCAAAACTAAAGCAGATATTTGCAAATATCTTGTTTTGATGAAATGCAAAAATAATCAATAAACATCTTCAAGTTCCTGGGAATTACAATCTCTCAGGACCTGAAGTGGGCGACCGACATCGACTCCGTCCTCAAAAAGGCCCAGCGGAGGATGTACTTCCTGCGGCTTCTGAGAAAGCACGGCCTGCCGCAGGAGCTGCTGAGACGGTTCTACACAGCGGTCATCGAATCGGTCCCGTGTTCTTCCATCGCAGTCTGGTTCGGTGCTGCTACAAAAAAAGACAAACTCCGACTGCGACGGACAATCAAAACTGCTGAAAGGATTGTCGGTACCCCCCTACCCGCCATTGAGGACTTGCACGCTGCCAGAACTAAGACAAGGGCGTGCAAAATCCTCTCGGACCCTCCGCACCCCGGTCACCGGCTCTTCCGGCTCCTTCCCTCAGGTAGGCGCTACCGATCAACGCAAACTAGAACTAGTAGACATTCCAACAGCTTCTTCCCTCTTGCGATCAACTTCTTAAACACCTAACCTATAATTCCATTACAACAAGCTGGCAATTTTTTGACTTGAGTTCGTTGTCACATTTCTGTGGGGCCAATGATGTATGACTCGTGCACTCACTGTAGTTGTCTCGCCACGCTGCACTATTTGCATATACCTGGCCACTCGTGCCAGAGTAGCATCTGCTCCATTTGCACACTGATTGAGGAGTATCTGTAACATTTGCACAACCGACATTGTCCCAGATGATCGCACTACTCGTCACTTGAAACCGCATCCGCTCCTGGAAGTCTCGGCGCCCTTTGCACGATGGTCATTGCACCGGACTATTGCAATATTAGTCGTTCGAACTGCTCTAAGTGCTAGAGGACTCTGCATCTTTTTGCACGATTGTCAAAAAAGATATAATAAAATAAAATATATTGTACCGGCATTACCAGATAACGAGCAACCCTTTATTGCCCAGTGACTGTTTTTCGTCAATGTCTTCATGTCTCCAAAGCGTTCTCTGTCAATCGACTGTCTGTTGTCGTACTCGAGCGGCTCCAACGACCGGAGACAAATTCCTTGTGTGTTTTTTGGACATACTTGGCAAATAAAGAGGATTCTGATTCTGATTCCATAGAATGTGCCCATGATGCAACGCGGCGTGATGACACGTTTCCAAAATATATTTGCGGCGGCACTCGACTCTCCATTGCTTTCGTGAGTTCTTGTTTCTCCTGCGCATGCGCGGCTCGTCTTGTAGCGCACGCCTGCAACCTTTCACCTCCGTCGTACGTTTGTTTCTTTTCTGTTGTTTTTCTTGTTCTTTCGTTCCGTCGGCGGCCTGGCAAGTCGTTCGTCGTGTTGCCAAACTTTCAGGATGTCGTCCGACTCACTCAAACTCTCCAAAAACCTCCTGCGCATGAAAGTAAGTCACGCCGAGCTAGCTTAGCCGCCGGGCTGCTAACTGCCGCCATCGCACACGGAAACGCACCGTTTGAGCGTTTACAATGACGTCACGTATGTGCGACGTGTGTTGTTTGTAGTTCATGCAGCGAGGTCTGGACGCCGAGACGAAGAAGCAGCTGCAAGACGACGAGAAAAAGATCATCAGTGACGAGCACTGGTACCTGGACCTGCCCGAACAACACACGCGAGAGTAACTGACACACACAAGACAATCATCATTTCAAGGCTGGGCGATAAAACCTTAAAATGACAAAAATCCGATGTCCAGTTTAAAAAAAAAAAAAAAAGTCACTCTGCTTCTAGAGAAATCAACTGACAATGACCTTAGAATAAATAGTTTAGGTTTTTCTTTTGTTAGAATCCACAGTGCCCAAGTCAGATCAACCTATCAGAGACCGAAGGCACGACAGACGATGTGTCAACATGACCCTAACTGACACTAACCCTCCGAGGCGCTCCCCCCGCACACCCTCGCAGCCTGGAGCTGACCTGTTAGCTTGGGCTTCAGGAGATTTGCTGAAACTATTTTGGAATATCCGCCTCGGGAAAAATCAAGAAAATTGCCATCTTCGGTTTGCCAGTAACCGGAAAACAGAAGCCGAGCGATGCGGAATTAGCGACATATCGAATCAATATGTGGTGATCTCTTTTTTTTAATTCTAATAGGTTGTATATTCCCCGAAAATACAACTTGAAACCGATAACATTTGGTGTCGCGGTAGCAATCGGTCGGGGCTTACAAACTGCAAATGCCCACCCGTGAATGTACGCCGACTCCCATAAAAATAATAGAAAATGGGTTTTGTTTCCCGGAGGGGTAATGTGGAAATAAGTGCTTTGTCTCGGCAAAATGTCATTTTGTCCAATCGGGTGTGTAAACACGACTCTTACGAATTAGCATCGATAAATGTTCAATCAGCCGGCCGGCGCTAGGCTGGGCGATTATGGAAAAAATTCACCACGCGGGAACTTCGTTCGGCACGTTTGTTTGTTTTTCTTCCGTTCGAATGTTTCATGATCGTGAGAAGCCAAAACGGAAATCCCGATTTCGATTCATCGAGTCGGCACGTGTGCGAGAACAACGCCGCTCTTCTCGTGTTCAGGAAGCACATACCTCGGGTCGAAGGTTTTCGATCGCTTCCCGTCGATGACCTGCAAATGATTCTGCTTGTGACGTCTGTTTCTGAGGGAGAATTCAGGTCACTATGAATTCTGAATTTTGCGCTTGAAGGAACTCCATCGTGGAGGAGAGAAGTTTCGTTCCGTTCGAGGAGCTTTTGTTCGGCCGCATGTCCTTCAGAGGCTTCAACCCGGAAGTGGAGGTTTGACTGCCGGCCGGCGCCCGCGTCGGATGTGGCGCGGGAAGCGTCACGTTGCGCTTTTGTCTCGCGTGCGCAGAAGCTGATGGCGCAGATGAATCCTCGCCGGGCCCGACAGGAGGCGGACGTCGAAGCCGGCCGCATGCAGACGGACGTGACGGATGAAGAGATGGCGCTCAGGTGGGCTGCCGCCGTTCTTTCTGTGTCGGGATCGTGTCCGCGTTTCGACGGCCAGCTATATCAAAATGTTTTCCAGGTATGAGAGTTTGGTGGGAAGCCTGAAGAAGAAGTTTGCCCGTAAGCGAGAGCGGGGCGCCATCGAAGATGTCGAAAACGACCGCCTCGACGTCAATGACAATGTGGTGGAGAAAAACACAAAGAGGAAAATGTTCTTGGAGCCTGACTATTGATGCGTGCCCTTTTTTTGTTTTAAAGACTTTCTTTTTTTTTTAGACAAAATAAGAGCTGAACTTTCTGTGTTGTCAAAGTAGAAGCGCTTTGGGAGAAAAGTTTTGACTTTGTTTACCGACAAAGAAAAAACGGCTTCTGAGCCTTCAGGATTGCGCGGCCTATTAAAGACAGCACAAAGCGTTGTTACGGTCTTTTATTTTGACAAGCCGACTAGAGGAAACGGTGCACGTGAAACACTCGGCGGGACGACACAAAGGAGGTTGCGGAACGTTGCGTGCAAACGTCAAGCAAAGTTCTTCTTGAGGAAGTTGATGAGTCCGTTGGTGGAGGCGTCGTGAGAAGAAACTTCGGCGCCGTCTCGCAGCTCCGGTTCGATCTTCTTGGCCAGCTGTTTGCCAAGCTCCACACTAGGGGGCGCACAAACGTCACGCGTGAAAAGGCTTCCCGCGTACACGGCCGAACTTTGCCCTCGAGGCCGACTCACCCCCACTGGTCGAAGCTGTTGATGCCCCAGATGACGCCTTGGACGAAGATCTTATGCTCGTACATGGCTGAACACACAAATCATCATCATCATCAGAAATGGAATGTGTGGACAGGTTCAAAACCTTTTTTTTTTTTTTTTTTTATAAAAGTGAACCGAAACTAAGGTTTAAGACTTCTTGAAAATCAGAGTAAAAAACTATTTTTGGAAAAATCTGATGGCATGGGACCTTTACGAACAACGAGACCACTTAAGGTGGACGTGACGACGTGAAGAAGAGCCAACTGTTTAAGGCGGCGCCACGTCCGGGCTGACGGCTGCTCGACTGACCGATGAGCGCTCCCAGCGTGAAGGGTGTCTGCTTCTTGAAGACGATGGAGTTGCTGGGCTTGTTCCCCTCGAACACCTTCCAAATAAAAGTGGCGATAGACGCTCAGAAACGTCCCCAAAGGAGGGGCTGTCGCGCGCGTGTGTGTGTGTGTGTGTGTGTGTGCGTGCGCGCGTTACTTTGTGAGGAAGAAGTTTGTCCAGCGCTTCCCCCGACAAGCCGGCGGCCTCCAGCTCCTGGCGAGCCTCCGCCGGGGTTTTGCCTTTCATCAGCGCTTCCGTCTGAGCCAGGAAGTTAGCGCACAGGATCTGAAAGGTCGCCATGACAACACGCCAACAAGTTGACTAAACGGCAAAAGCGCTCGGCCCAAATCCGAGCGGTGCCGCCGCTCGAGCCGCGAGGCCTCACTTTGACTCTTCACAAACGTCTTAATCGTCGTCCTCACATGCGACATCACCCATGTCGTCACAGGCCTCACCTTCGTCTCAAACATGGTCTGCTCAGTTCTTTCATCTGACATTTTTTTTGGGGGGGGGGGGGGTTTCATTTTACCAAGCATTAAGAGTCCTGTAACATTTGGTTAAACGTGTTACTTGAAACTGGTTAGGTTGATTTATTGTAAATGAAATAAAGACGAGCAGCATTATTTTTCAACCTGCTGGCTGCCAGGCAGAAACCTGGTATCTCTAAAAGAATCCCTTTTTTAGAAAAGTAAAAAAAACGGCTTATATGTTGAGCCATGACCAGTGCTTCAACGCCAAAGCCGCCATTTTCGCGCTACACTGCGCAATCCGTTGTTAAAAAAAATAAATAAAACGCACACGTGTTGACTGACCAATAGTAGCAATTTGTGAAAAAACTGACTGACCGAATCAGATTTCCGCCCGGCAGCAGTGATGTATTAAATATTTTGTGATGAAATAATTGGTTGAATTGAATTAATTCTAAATAAAATCGAAATTTGAGAATCGATTATAATTTTAATGATAAACCTATTTTACATTAACATCGGAACCTTTTTTTGATTTTGACTTTTCCCAAGCGTCTCAAAAGTCTGCTGAACTTCCTTTGCTTTGTGCGACCTGAGCCGGTTTGAACTTTATTCACAATTGGTCCCCTGGCCTAACAAAGTGAAAGTCCGACAAAACTGATCTGATAACGTTCCGTTTGTTTTGCGTGCTCACCTCCAGTAGAACCACACACACACACACACACACACACAGCGTTGCCATAGTTGCACCGACCTTGTGATGCAGGTTGTTCCCGATGGGATTGTGAGTCTGAGCCGGGATGAGGAAGTCACATGGAATCATGCGGGTGCCTGCAAAGCACAACAACAAAAAGATTTTAATGGCATCGGCATTTGTTCTCGGACTTGTAGCTGCCATCGCCACTGTGTTGCTAGCTGCTTAGCGTGCTAACTTCAGGGAAGGCCAGTATAAAGCTGCGGACTTTTCGTCTGCCTTTTGTTTGAGCACTACAGAAGTGAAGAAACTCCACAAGAACAATCACGTATGTGCGTGCGTTTACGGAGCTGCTGGAAGTCTGCCTTACACACGAATGTTGAGTAAGCACACACAGGACCGTTGAAAAGTTTGGGGGTCACTTGGAAATGTCATTCTAAAAGAAAAGCAGCACTCAATTCACGATGAGACGCGAAGCGTGCAACCGGCCGCACCTCAGATTGCGCAATCCCTCACTAAAAGCAGGCATAGCAGAGCAAATGCACCATCTATTGGTGAAATGACACGACTACAACAGACGAGGCTACTGGCGAGCGCGTGATTGCGTCCCCACTGTTTTGAGACAATCTGCAGTCAGGCTAATTATTTAGTATTTTTGCTGTTAGATATTTCGGTTCACTGATGGCAGACAAAGCAGGCGAGGCAGGCAGGATTCTGCCTCAGGAAGATGGACTTGCCATTAGCCAAACAATTCTTCCATTTAAAGGAATTATTGTTTCAGTCTTATTTCATGCACTCAAAAACAAAAAACCCTTCATCCATAGTTAATCTAATGAAATGTATTATGTACAGTGAGGCAAAAAAGTATTTAGTCAGCCACCAATTGTGCAAGTTCTCCCACTTAAAAAAATGAGAGAGGCCTGTAATTTGCATCCTGGGTATACCTCACAAAACTTCTTTGGTCAATAACAAAAGTTCATCTCAATACTTTGTTCCATACCCTTTGCTGGCAATGACAGAGGTCAAACGTTTGCCGTCGGTCTTCGCAAAGGTTTTCACACACTCGCTGGTATTTTGGCCCATCGCTCCATGCAGATCTCCTCGAGAGCAGTGATGTTTTGGGGCTGTCGCTGGGCAACGCAGACTTTCAAATCCCTTCAAAGATTGTCTACGGGGTTGCGATCTGGAGACCGGCTAGGCCGCTGCAGGACTAGGCTTTACACGATCAGGATTTTTGGGGCCGATCACAGAGTTGAGAAAATACGATAACCGATCACGAGATGGAGCAATGTGTCTATTTAAATGACCTGTTCATTTACTGTACATAATTGTGTACTTCATTGCTCAAAAGGTTATATTTACAATAAATGGATCTTTGTTCATATATCTATGCCAGTGAGGCATAGTGACAGACGTCTTCTATTTGATGGCAGGAAGTCAATAAAGTCATTAATGTATGCCACTTTTTGTTTGTCGGTGTGCCGTGAGATTTTTCAATTGCAAAATATGTTCCTTGGCTCCATAAAGGTTGGAAATCGCTGCGCTAGTCAGATCGTGGATTCTAATCAGTCAGGTCAAACCGACATTACAACAGGACACAAATAATGGGCGCTAACTAATTGTAATGAAATGACTTCACCCACACAGAAACGAGAGCGTGATTCGACAGAACGGCAGCATGTTTACGCACAACCGTTCGCGGTACCACTGGCTCGCTAGGCCACATAACGTATTTTGTTGCCTGCTCGCGAGCCGTATCTTATTCAAAGTACGGGAGCATACCTCAAGCGAGCCTTAAACGAACGTCGGCTCCTGAACACCGGTGTTTTTCCCCATTTTGTCCTGATAATACCGTCGGCGCGATCCACTCTTGTCGTCGTCGACACTGTAACGAGTGTATCCGAAAAGACACGCGAGAAGGCTAAAAATAAACTCGCTTTTGGATTCAAATATATTGTGCACGATGGCGACGCGGAGTAAATGTCTTTGGCGGAGCCGATCCGGCGAATGACGACATAAAAGCAGTTCTGTATAAAATGCTAAATATCAGCCGATACCGATCTGATCGGTGTAAAGTCTATCCGGGACCTTGAAATGCTCCCTACGAAGCCACTCCTTCGTTGCCCGGGCGGTGCGTTTGGGATCATCGTCGTGCTGAAAGACCCAGCCGCGTTTCATCTTCGATGCCCTTCCTTGCTGACGGAAGGAGGTTTTCACTCAAAATCTCACCGTACACGGCCCCTTTCATTCTTTCCTTTACGCGGATCAGTCGTTCTGGTCCCTTGACAGAAAAACAGCCCCAAAGCATGATGTTTCCACCCCCATGCTTCACAGTAGGCATGGTGTTCTTTGGATGCAACGCAGCATTCTTTCTCTTCCAAACACGACAAGTTGAGTTTTGACCAAAAAGTTCGATTTTGGTTTCATCTGACCATATGACAGTTCTCCCGATCCTCTTCTGGATCACCCAAATGCTCTCTAGCAAACTTCAGACGGGCCTGGACATGTACTGGCTTAAGCAGGGGGACACGCCTGCCACTGCAGGATTTGAGTCCCCGCATGGCGGTGTAGTGTGTTACTGATGGGAGGGGAGCCTTTGTTACTTTGGTCCCAGCTCTCTGCAGGTCATTCAATCGGCCCCCCCGTGTGGTTCTGAGATTTTGCTCGCCATTTTGACCCCACGGGGTGAGATCTCGCGCGGAGCCCCGGATCGACGGAGATTATCAGCGGTCTTGTATGTCTTCCGTTTTCTAACGATTGCTCCCACAGTTGATTTCTTCACACCGAGCTGCTTACCCATTGCAGATTCAGTCTTCCCAGCCTGGTGCAGGTCTACCATTTTGTTTGTGGGTGTCCTTTGACAGCTCGTTGGTCTTGGCCATGGTGGAGTTATAGTGGAGTGTGACTGTTTGAGATTGCGGACAGGTGTCTTTTATACTGAGAACGAGTTCCAACAGGTGCCATTAGTACAGGTAACGAGCGGAGGACAGAGGAGCCGCTTAAAGACGAAGTTACAGGTCTGTGTGAGAGCCAGAAATCTTGCTTGTTTGGAGGTGACCAAATACTTATTTTCCACCATAATTTGCTAATACATTTTTTAAAAATCAGACTGATTTTCTGGATTATTTTTTTTTTTCTTCTCATTTTGTCTGTCATAGGTGAGGTATACCGATGATGGAAATTCCAGGCCTCTCTCATCCTTTTAAGTGGGAGAACTTGCACAATTGGTGGCTGACTAAATACTTTTTTTCCCCCCCACTGTAAATAAGTGACTATCGCATTGTACAGTTTGTTGAATATGTACTTGTATTTGCCTTTACTTTGCTTCATTTTACCCTGCTGTCAGGTTGGCATTGCGAAAGAATCTGCTCTCAGTTGCCTTAAGCGGACAAAGGTTCAATCGTAAAAAAAAAAATTCTGATTCAGGAAGACTAAACAAACCCAGTGGTGAGAAAGATTAAGCGGCAGCTGCAGTCCGCACCGTGTAAAATTTGGATCCAAATGAAAGCCAAACACGGACGCTATAACCGAGCCTAAACACTTCTCCAAACTGGATGAGCAATCGGAACAGGAGCGACACTGGAGACGGAAGGCCTGCTTCAAACATCAGGTCAGAAAAACACAAGTTTGCGCCTTTTCAGTGCCAGGCTGCTAACTTAATGGCGAATTTGTAAAAGTGACTGGAGGGTCGGCGCCCCGGCAGCCGTGAGGCTCGCAGCTGAGATCTGCATCTGCATTTGCGTGTACGCGTGCGCGGTTGCCACCTTGGTGAATGAGCTGGTAGAAGGCGTGCTGTCCGTTGGTTCCCGGTTCTCCCCACACGATGGGCCCGGTGTGGTAGTTGACCCGGCTCCCTTCTTTGGTGATGTACTTCCCGTTGGACTCCATGTCCCCCTGCGGACCCGCCGGGACTCTTAGTGACACGCGCACGCGGACGTGTGTACGCGCTACACGCATACCTGCTGGAAGTAGGCGGCAAAGCGGTGCATGTACTGGTCGTAGGGCAGCATGGCGTGCGTCTCGGCCTGGAAGAAGTTGACGTACCAAACGCCCAACAGCGCTAGCACCACCGGTAGGTTCCCATCCAGCGGGGCACTCGCAAAGTGATTGTCCTGAAACGCCACGTGCGACCCCGTCCCTCGCATCAATACACGGCGAGACCGCAAACCGGACGGATTATTAGGGTTAGCTTTACCATCCAGTGAGCGCCGCTCAGAAGTCGCTCGAAGCCATCGAAGCCTGAAAAACGTCGAATCGTGAGAAAACGGTCCCGAGAAAAGCCGGCCGATAAAGCGACGGACGGAACGTGTACCGATGTGCAGGGCGACGGAAAGACCAATGGCGGACCACAGCGAGTAACGACCTCCGACCCACTGCGGACGACATCGCCACAAGTCAAACATCGTCATGCGCGCACACGCAAAGTCGAACATGTACGTACGTCCCAGAACTCAAACATGTTGGCCGTGTCGATTCCAAATTCTTTGACTTTCACCTGAACGCCACGCACGGAGAGAGAGAGAGAGATGAGCTTCAAAAATATAAACCATAGTGAAATAGGAGTGATTTGATTGGTTCTGAAAGGAGCTTCAATGATGACATCATCAAACTTACTGCGTTGGTGGAGAGAGCCACAAAGTGTTTGGCAACAGCACTTTTCTGAGAAACAACATGGAAAATATTATAAGAGGCGCAACAACCCATCGACGAATCGCCAGTTAATCAATTATTGGATTAATTGACATTTGAATCATTGATGAATTGTTTCGACCGTTTATTGTCCAAATCCTCACAATTTCAGCCTGTCGTCAGTAAATCTTCTCCACCGTCTGTCTTCCGCCACGAAAGCAGACGGATTATCTTTGTTTTTTCAACGTAAGACATTTGCAAACATCTGCTTTTACTTTGACATTTTGCTCATTTTCTGACGGATGCTACAAATCAAATTGGAACTGAATCATCATCAATTTATGGGAAAAATAATAGTCAGTTGAATCCATTTGGAAAATAATGTTTCTTTGCAGTTGTAGAATGAATAGCGCGTCGTTGAACGTGAGGCAGCCGCCGAAGCGGACGTCAAACTGGTAGGCCTTCGTTCGCGTGAATCGGTAGCCAAGAGGTCGCTCTCACTTTTCAAAAAGCTCAGCGAGTACAATGTCACTCCCTCTCGTGTCATATTGCGCAATTGTTTTGTTTCACAAAACCAAATAGACAACAATAATTGGTTGATAAACAGTAATCCGACAAATTGTTTTTTGCAACAAACTAACGCAAAATACATTTTTATCAAATTAGTCAATTATTCGATCAACAGAATCATCGCTTCTAAAAATCTTCGACAGTGAAGCTACTCAAGCTATGTTCTGAAGTTACGAAGCTACGCATGAGCAGAGGCGGGGCGAGCAGCCAAATATTGAGAGAACTCTTACTTTCGAACAATATGACTCAAGTAAAACTAAAAAGTAGTCCTCCAAATAATTACTTGAGGAAGAAAGTACTGAGTAACTTCTGATGTATTTGAGGAACTTTAAATCAAAGCATGATCGTCAAATAAAATAAAAAGGATGAAATAAAGTATGAATGTGCAAATTCAATATCACTTCATCACTTCATCCATCCATTTTCCGCACCGCTTCTCCTCGCGGGCGTGCCGGTGCCTATCCCGGCGATCTTCGGGCGAGAGGCGGGGTACGCCCCGAACCGGTCGCCGGCGCATCGCAGGGCACATACAAACAAACAACCATTCGCACTCACAGTCACGCCTACGGGCCATTTCGAGTCACCAATTCATGCGTGTTTTTGGGATGCGGGAGGAAGAAAAGCCACGCAGGCACGGGGAGAACGTGCAAACTCCGCACAGGCGAGGCCGGATTTGAACCCGCAACCTGAGAACTGCGAGGCGGAAGTGCTAACCGGTCCGACACCGTGCCGCCCCAATCGAAAACATAATAAATCTCATTTTTAGAAAGTCTCTGTAAAATAACAACATATAACAACAACAATTCAGCTCCAGGAAATGGTCTTTCACTATCTTGCTTCTGATTGGCAAACAGCACAAAAACACAAACTAGGCTGGAGTGGAAATAAAAAGTCCACACATCCCTGTTCAAATGCCAGGTTTTTGTGTTGTAAAGAATTTGGAGTCATTTGAAAACTTTTTCCACCATGAATGTCATCTAGAATTGGTACAACTCAAGTGATGTCTTTTTAAGAGGGGAGGTGAAAATAAACAACGGAAAAATGTGATTGACTTGGACTTGACGTTTAACTTGCTGCCTTCTTGGCACCGGTGCAAAAGAGATGCTCCGTGTGAACTGGTCTTTCAATCAAGTTGAAATAAAACTGGTCGCACAAGGATGTACTGCACTTAACTGGCACGTGGCTGTGTTCATTCCGACGCTTGGTTCAACGGGAGGCCACACACACCTGCCACCATTTCCATTGTTGAGGTGGAAAAAAACAACAACAATGCATGCGCACGGCCTTACAGAAACCTTTTTTTGGAAAAAAAAAATGCAGCTGAACCTGCCCTGTTCAGCTGCATGGCCTTGCAGAATGGTGGATCTGTATGCCTTTGTGCTGGAAAAGTTTGTAAAACTCCCTCGGCTTATTTGAATTATTCTGATGTTTATTTGCAAAATGCAGCCGGACAGAAAAGGGCTTTAGGGGACGGACAGGGGGACAGAGCGGACGAGGGGTGAACCCTAACCGCAGCAGAACAATAGTGGGACGGTCTAGATATTTGAACACAAACGGGCAACATTACAAGAGTGATTTGTAGATTGGAGGGCGGGGGCGGGGACACACCCGGTGAGCACATGCAATAACGAACCAAGAGAACTCATTCAAGTCTTTGGTGTATCACTTGAAACCGCATCCGCTCCTTGGAGTCTCGGCGCCCTTTGCACGACGGTCATTGCGCCGGACTATTGCAATATTAGTCACTCGAACTGCTCGAGGACTCTGCATCTTTTTGCACAATTGTTTTTTGTCAATGTCTTTACGTCTCCAAAGCGTTCTCTGTCAATCGACTGTCTTGTCGTACTAGAGCGGCTCCGACGACCGGAGACAAATTCCTCGTGTGTTTTTTGGACATACTTGGCAAATAAAGAGGATTCTGATTCTGATTCTGATTCTGAATGAACACCATATCACATGCATGCGAGTCAGCCGATGTACAGAGTTGCTGAGCCGGCACATCGAGGAAGGAAATATTCAAGACAAAAACTACGCTGCTTGTTTTTCGTAGTTTGTAACATAAACACGAGTCACGCGCGGCTGTCGCGACTCTTTGATTGGCCTGCGAAGCCCAATAGAAGACTGTGTGCGGACCTGTGACTTTCTTGTGTGGTTCGATTGGTGAACTTCAGTCAAACTTCACTGCGGTATTCACGGTGGATCGGAGCAACGGCGCCAGATTCGGAAGTCGAAAACAAAGGCGTAAAAATAGATCGCGCGTGCAACATTTGATAAATGAAAGTAGCGGACAGCATGTAGAGCACGATAATGAAGTACAAGTACCGTTTCTTCTTCACATAAATACGAGAGTAAAAGCAAAAAGTAGGCTTCGTTAAACCTACTCCGACTGGTACAATGTATCCAAAATGTTACTCGAGTAAATGTAGCCCGTTCCTGCCCACCTCTGCTCATCAGCCCGTCTGTGGCGTTTACCACGATGTGTTAGGGTTCCGCTAGCGGACCTGAAGGAAAAGTTTTGCGCTAAGCTTTAAATATACAAGGTGTAATTCTCTTTGTTTTTTGCTTAATGTGAAAGTCAACTTCAGCTGGGAGAGGCAAGAAACAGCTTCAAGGCTCTTTTGGAACAATTGTAGACAATTCGCCAATTCGACTCTCGTCGTCGAGTCGGCTCGCATCTCAAGGCGGCGATCGCGTAACATTGCGTGTTCACACGTTGGCGTGTGCTTACGTCATTGGCGGCGCGTAGGAACCAGGCCCTGGCAGACTCCGCGTTGGTGATGGTCTCCTGGGTGGTGAACGTCTGCACACACAAAAAGTCATCATGGCCGTGACGTCATCCCCGTGGCCAGTGTTCGTCCGTCCTTCCTGATAAAAGTTCAAGTGAACGCGTGTGTGAATGGTGTTAACGGTTTAGTTTTGTTGGTCATACCATAGAATAATTCATTTCTCGTGTTTAGTGAATAAGGCTGAAGACAAACTTGCCCCCGAAAAATCTGTTTTAAAAACACACCTCGCAATTACAGTATTTTCCCAAATTGCTCAGCCCTAGTCCTGATTGATGCTTATCAGCTTCCCAGTGACTGGCTACGTGTGGCTAAAGGTTTAGCCACATCAACACACATGATGTTGTGGCTAACTACACACAAGTCAAGCTAGGAGACCTTTATACTGTTTAGCCACCTTGGCTTATGCCTGGCTCAGACTACAAGACAGATCTTGCCGTATCTCGGTCAGGCAGTGGCAACACTACACGACATGTATTCCGATACCACCGCATCTCGTCTTTTAAGATCACTAGGCTTTATCTTGCCACTGTCGAGAGAGGCGGAACCGGAAAACGTGTTCCCGGTCAAGGCGACACGATACACCCGTTACGATCACAACGATGGATTGCGCCAATGTATTGTGTGGGAGACAAAAAGGAACAAAATGAGTAAAAACGTGTGGTGGTTGTCACCGATGCTCGGGAGAGGGTGTTCATTCAGGGGTCGCTTGAGCTATGTTCACGTACTTTGAAGACGGTATGGCTCACAAGCAGGCGACGCGACGTTAGGTAGCCTAGCAAGCTATTGCTAGCACCGACGGTTGTACGTAAACACGCTGGCGTTCGAATCGAGCGCTAAAGCTTCGGTAAACATTGGTTTGGCCGTCTTGATAACAGTGACCAAGTATGCTGAAAACGGCAAGCGCGGGAGGCGACGCGCCCGCCGTCATAATACGCAATCCTATCGATCGACGTCGAGGTACGCTGTCGCAGAGCGGTTGTTGGTACGTCACACGACATGAAAGATATATTTATAAAAACAAAAAAAACAAAAAAAAAACACATGCTAGACTTTTCATTTTGCCGTCGCAGGGCTACCGTACGGCCAAATCGTTGGTCGGGGATTATGTCACACTACATACAAGATGATTTGTCGTTTGTCTGGCGCAATCTGGGAACTCGCCCGCGATAGGTAATCAGGGCAATATCGGGGCTAAAATCCTGTAGTCTGATCTAAGCATAAGAGGTTTCATGACCCAGCGCCAACACTGACGACAATATCAGCATGACATCATCGCCATGACATCGTCAGCATGGCCCGTCCCATCAAAGTGAAATCAAAGCCGCTTGACCTTGGAGGCGACGATGAAGAGCGTGCGCTCTGGGTCCAGCCGAGCAAGAGTTTTAGCGAGATGCGTCCCGTCGATGTTGGAAACGAAGCAGACGTTTGGACCGCCCGCAGAGTAACTCTTCAATGCCTCCGTCACCATCAGGGGTCCCTGAACGAAACACCACGAGTGAAAACTCGCAACAGAATACACTTACAAGATCAAATGGATAAAACAAACTTTCAAAATAAAACATCCAATCACGTAACCTTCAAAATAAAACAATACCCAATGAGAGCCATCCTAAAACCCAAGTACATCACAACGACCTTCTCTTAAATCAACCATTTTCCTTTTCACTTCATTTCGAAGTTACATCAAAGGAAATCGCGGTCTCGCCACGCGGCGTGACAGAAAGTCGTCGACTCACCAGGTCGGACCCTCCGATGCCGATGTTGACCACGTCTGTGATGGGTTTGCCCGTGAAGCCTTTCCACTCACCGCTGCGGACTTTCTGTCAACAGCATAACGCACGCGCGCGCACGCGCGCACACACGCACGTCAACACCATCTGACCCACATAAACATACACGTACACACAGACCTGTGAGAAGACTTTCATCTTGTCCAGCACGCGGTTGACTTCGGGCATGACGTCTTTGCCGTCCACCAGGATAGGAACGTTGGAACGATTTCGCAACGCCACGTGCAGCACGGCGCGACCCTAAACACACACGCGGGAAATGAGCACCGCCTAGAGGTGTGGAAGTGCTCGCACGTGAAGGTCGAGTGATGGCACGCACCTCGGTGAAGTTGATCTTGTCTCCTTTGAACATGCTCTCGCGGGCCTGCTTCACCCCTCGGGACTCAGCCTGTCACAGGTCAGAATCGAGCACGAATTTATTGTGCTCTCCCCCCGGAAATTTTGAAATATAGTGATCAGTGAACCCCCGCACATTTGCAGATTGTTTTGGGAACCTATTCTCCCTCATTCGCTGAAAAAAACACCAATTGGCTGTTTTGGTGCTCAGGCCAAAGCAATAGACTCTACAATTTTAGCACCATCTTGGTGCCAAGGAACTATGTTGAAATGAATTGAGATTTGTTTAGGTTCAAAGTGTGCTGTGCCGCTATCTTGAGGCATCTTGGTACCGAGGAGCTTTGCTGAAGTGAGTTGAGGAGCTTCATTTAGACAAAGACGGGGCTTCGCTGCCAATTTATCACATCTTGGGGTCAAGAAACTACTACCCCAATTCCAATGAAGTTGGGACGTTGTGTTCAACATAAATAAAAACTGAATACAATGATTTGCAAATCATGTTCGACCTATATTTAGTTGAATACACTACAAAGATATTGAATGTTCAAACTGATCAACTTGATTGTTTTTAGCAAATAATCATCAACTTAGAATTGTATGGCTGCAACACGTTCCAAGAAAGCTGGGACAGGGTCACGTTGACCACGGTGTTACATCACCTTTTCAATAAACGTCTGGGAACTGAGGACACTCATTGTTGAAGCTTTGTAGGTGGAATTCTTTCTCGTTCTTGCTCGATGTACAGCTTCAGCCGTTCAACAGTCCGGGGTCTCCGTTGTCGTATTTTTCGCTTCATAATGCGCCGCGCATTGTCAACGGGAGACAGGTCTGGACTGCAGACAGGCCAGTCTAGTACCGCACTCGTTTACGACGAAGCCACGCTGTTGTAACACGTGCAGAACGTGGTTTGGCATTGTCTTTCTGAAATAAGCAGGGGCGCCCATGAAAAAGACGTTGCTTGGATGGCAGCATATGTTTCTCCAAAACCTGTATGTACCTTTCAGCATTAATGGTGCCTTCACAGATGTGTAAGTTATGCATGCCATTGGCACTAACACAGCCCCATACCATCACAGATGCTGGCTTTTGATCTTTGTGCCCATAACAGTCCGGATGGTTCTTTCCCTCTTTGGCCCGGAGGACACAACGTCCACAATTTCCCCCCAAAAAACTTGAAATGTGGACTCGTCGGACCACAGAGCAGTTTTCCACTTTGCATCGGTCCATCTTAGATGAGCTCGGGGCCCAGAGAAGCCGGCGGCGTTTCTGGGTGTTGTTGATAAATGGCTTTTGCTTTGCATAGTAGAGTTTCAAGTTGCACTTACGGATGTAGCGCCGAATTGTATTTACTGACATTGGTTTTCTGAAGTGTTCCTGGGCCCACGTGGTGATATCCTTTACACATTGATGTCAGTTTTTGGTGTAGTGCCGCCTCAGGGATCGAAGGTCACGGGCATTCAACGTCGGTTTTCGGCCTCGCCGCTTACACGCAGTGATTTCTCCAGATTCTCTGAACCTTTTGATGATATTACGGTCCGTAGATGATGAAATCCCTAAATTCCTTGCAATTGTACGTTGAGGAACATTGTCCTTAAACTGTTGGACTATTTTCTCACGCACTTGTTCCCAAAGAGGTGAACCTCGCCCCCCCCCATCTTTGCTTGTGAATGACTGAGCAATTCAGGGACGCTCCTTTTCTACCCAATGGTGGCACCCGCCTGTTCACCTGTGGGTTGTTCCAAACAGGTGTTTGATGAGCATTCCTCAACTTTCTCAACCTGTCCCAACTTTTTTGCTTGCAGCCATCAAATTCCAAGTTAATGATTATTTGCTAAAAACAATCAAGTTGATCAGTTTGAACATGAAATATCTTGTCTTTGTAGTGTATTCAATGAAATATAGGTTGAACATGATTTGCAAATCATTGTATTGTTTTTATTTATGTTTAACACAACGTCCCAACTTCATTGGCATTGGGGTTGCATGTTGAAGTGAGTTGAGTTTCATTTGAACAATAAATAGCAGGCCTTTACTGCCAATTTGTCACAAGTTGGTTACAAGGAACTACAAGTACAACAACTAATCAATTCATTGACAACTATTTTGATAATCGATTTGAGTCATTGTTTAACTTAAAATTGTCCAAATCCTTGGAATTTGAGCCTCTCAAAACTAAATAGAATGATTATTTTTTGCATTTCATCAAAACAAGATATTTGCAAATATCTGCTTTAGTTTTGGAAAATAATGATGAACAATTTTGCCCTCTCTCTGACAGATCTTATGGTGGATCATTCACAAGCAGTAACTCAATCAGAATCTGTTTGTGCATTTCAGCAAAGATTGAAAACAATAATGTTTTTTAATCAAGGGATACAAAGTCAAAAATAAATCAAAAATAACCAACAGAACAATCGATTATTATTATTTAAAAAAAAAAAAAAAGTTCGTTGCATCCCTACAAGGAACTATGTTGAAGTGAGCTGTGGAGTTTCCTTAAGATTTCATTTGAAGGTGGCCTCTTTTTGCCAAACTTTCTTGCTGCTGATCGCTGCCGCTTTTGAGATGTTAGCTGCATATTGGGTTGGATTTCAAGTGTTTTCATTGTCCTGACCTTAAGTGGCCCGAGAGGCAATTTCCCGATTATTTTTAGGGGTGGCGTGAATTCCGTCTATCGGCAGAAGGGCTCGGTACCAAACGCTGTACCGATGCCAACTCTGATCAATTGCGACTTTCCAGTGGTTTGCTGCAAATGGAGATTGTTGCTGCGAGGGCGGAGAGCCTGAAAGCGTTTGATTTAGATTTGTGCAAGACGTGAAAAATTCACAATCTGTGACGAATGGCGAGATTGCGCGCGTGCCGTGCGCCCGCTTTGCCACCTTCCTGAACGACGGATTTCAACTTTCACCGATGTTTGACTTGTGTCGGGTAGCGGAGGCCAAAGCGGATTCTGAACTGCATCTAATCAGAATCCAGCTGCCAATGACATCTTTTAACAATGTTTTCATCCTTTTTACTTCGTAGTTCAACTTTGACTCAAATTCTCAACTCATACCAAACGAGTCAACGTATACATTGCGACACCTGCTTTCCTAGTCAAATCTAATCTAATGATGTGAGGACACACGAGCAGGAAGTTGGGCAGCTGCCACATTCTTGCGCCGACACCTTGTTCTGCCGAGTTGCGACATTCCCTCGCCGCCTCAAACCTTTCACAAGTCTCGCCAACTTCCTGTTCCTACACGTTGAAAAGGCCAGCAACGCAACCAGCAACTTATTACAATGCAAAATGTTTGTTATATAGTTTTCAATCACTAAATATACGCGTCACATGTGGACTGACAAAAATATTCTCGGACTTCTCCTCATTCGGCGGGTGAGCTGGAGTGGCTAGCCAATCGTGGGGCACGTAATAACAACAAACTGTTACCCGCCTAAGCACAATTTGGTGGTATTCAGTGACGGTAACAGGCAAACATTGAGATGTGGGAGGAAAGAAACCAAGCGAGCTAATCTTAAAAAAAAACAACAACAAAAAACAAAAAACATTGAGATGATTGGAGGAGAGGTTTGGTTACCATGGCAATAAGCATGGCCATGACTTCCTGGGTGATGAGGTTCTTGGAGTAGTCCAGCAGAAGGTCGCCGTCGTCCGTCGCCACCTTCACACTAAAATCCACACACACACACACACACACACACACGATCTTGCATGAATTTGGGCATTTACTAATGTTCCATTTGAGCTGCTGCCGAAGTGGACTAGCACGTCCATCGATGACGTCACGCTGACCCGATTTGAACGGTTACGTAAATGCGGTGGGTGAGGAGGGGTCGGGGTGCACGTCTCCCCACTCGTGACGTCATCGTGCCAAAGCTGCTACCGGTCGTCTAAAAACATTGAATGGTGGTTACTGTCATTCTTCTTCTTTTTTGTGATGCCTGTGGAGAAGACAAACGATGGTGTCCGATAATGCACGCCGCAGCTTACATTAGCTTGAGCTTCAATTCAGCCGACAAAAGACATTGTGAAACGCGGCAAACGCGTCGACAGATGAGTTGAGGGCGAAATACGACGCGAGGCGGCGATGACCTTGTGGCGAAAAGACGACACGAGACAAGCGAGTGTCCACCTGCGGACATGTTCGCCATTCGAGTTGTGGCTCAGGTCTCGCCCACCTGAAGTGACGGAAGCGCTCCGGCTCGGCGGCGAACATGTCCCTCATCTTCAGGCTTCCGCCATGGGCTCGGTACCACTGCGCGAGCTGCTGGTAGTTGGGGTCGCTGCTCAGGAGAGACATGACGGTCGACAAGAACAACAAGAAGAAGAACAAGAACGCCGCTTGCTTCTCGTTTGAGCTGCTCGACTGCGCGCAGACGCAAATGAAAACGAGCAAACGGGAAGAGGGCGAGGACTTGACCGCCTCGAGAGTGACGGCCCAACCCAACGCCGCCCCCTTGCGTCCTGGCCAATGAGCAGTCCAGCAACCTCCGACCCCGTCGCGTCCTGGCCAATGAGCAGTCCAGACACTCCCGACCCCGTCGCGTCCTGGCCAATGAGCAGCGGAGAAAACAAAGGGGGAGGTGCATTTTATTTTTAATTGACACGACGCATTTTCAGGAACTGTTGACACAGTTTCGAGAAAACGTCAAAATGTTGAAATTGAAAATACAATTACAATGTGTAAAAAGTCAAATGTTACAAGGTGCCACGCTTTTTATATTCTTATGTCTTCTTGTCCTTTGGGCTTGACCCGTTAGGGGTGGCCACAGCCTCCTCCTCCTCTTCCATGTGAGCCTATCTCCTGCATCCTCCTCTCGAACCCCAACGGCCCTCCTGTCTTCCCTCACGACATCCATCAACCTTCTCTTTGGTCTTCCTCTCGCTCTCTTGCCTGGCAGCTCCATCCTCCTCATCCTTCTCCCAATATACTCACACTCTCTCCTCTGGACGTGTCCGAACCATCCAAGTCTGCTCTCTCGAACTGTGTCTCCAAAACACCGAACCTCGGCTGTGAGCTGATGAGCTCGTTTCTCATCCTGTCCGACCTGCTCACTCCTCGAGAGAACCTCAACAACTTCATTGGCTCTGCTTCCTGTTGTCTCTTCAGTGTCGCACCGGCGCAGCAGGGAGGAGACGCCTTTGTTGGTGAGGCTCTGTGTACTGGCTGGTGGTGGAAGTTAATTCATGTAGCGTTCCGGTGCAAAACTAGGTATCTTTTGTCTCCGCTTTGATGCTCTGGGCGCATCAGCAGGACGTAACGTGATGTGACGTGCTGATTGGTCGACAGGGACAGAGGAGCTTGAGCTTCCCGTGAGATGCCCAATGTGCGAAACGCTACCAATGCTCCATGCTACGCTATGAGTTCGGAAAGTTTCAAGCTGGTCTGTGAGACCCTGTTACCATAACAACACAAGTAAATAACAGTCGCGGCACGCTACATTCACCTTTTTTTTCTGGGATTTCATATCAGCAGACTGTTGAGAGGACAACGAGTGACGCGAGCTCGCTAAATGTTTGACATCACTTGCGCAATGTCAACACTTTGACACTCAAATAAACTCCCAGATTTGCAACCACCGTGCAATTTCATTTCCTATTCACAATAATTATTACTAGTAATGTTTCTTGGGTCATCCATCTTTGCCAGTGACGTATAGTGACAGGTTATAGTGACACTTACATGTTCCTCCACTAGATGGCAGGAGAATACATCCATCCATTTTCTGTACCGCTCCTCACGCGGGTCGCGGGCGTGCTGGAGCCTATCCCAGCTTTCTTCGGGCGAGAGGCGGGATACACCCTGAACTGGTCGCAAGCCAATCGCAGGGCACATACAAACAAACCATTCACACCGACAGGCAATTTAGTCTTTAAATCGACCTACGATGCGTGTTTTTGGGATGTAGGACGAAACCAGAGTACCCGGAGAAAAGCCACGCAGACACGGGGAGAACATGCAAACTCCACACAGGCCGGGCGGGGATTTGAACCCCGGTCGTCAGAACGGTAAGGCAGATGCGCTAACCAGTCGTCCACCGTGACGCCGCAGTCGGTTTCAACAGTCGGACATTCAATAGTTTTCACGAGGTTCAATTAAGTTTCCCGCAAAATGATGTTCTAGTGCATTTTTCTCGCAAACGTTTTGTGAGGAGTGTTTTTCCATGAGGAAATTCTCATGGCACATCATCGCTCAACTGAAATGATGATCTGACCAAGTTACTCCCGATTGGATTTCCTTAGTATGAAATGCGGATGTATGGGTTTGTTCGATGATCGACTTTGCGGCCGTGTCATCGGACTTGCGGCCGCATGTCTCGGGCACTCGGGTTAAGAGAGGGGCGGACCTGTCAACCGATCACCACCTGGTGGTGAGTCGGCGCCGACGGTGGGGGAAGGTGCGCTCCGACGTGGCGGGCCCAAACGTATCGTGAGGGTCTGCTGGGAACGTCTGGCGGAATCCCCCGTCAGAAGGAGTTTCAACTCAGACCTCCGACAGAACTTTGCTCGTGTTCCGGGGGAGGCGGATGACATAGATTCCGAGCGGACCGTGTCCCGCGCCTCCGTCGCCGAGGCGGCCGACCGGAGCTGTGGCCGTAAGGTGGTCGGTGCCTGTCGTGGCGGCAAACCCCGAACCCGTCGATGGACACCGACGGTGAGGGATGCCGTCAAGCTGAAGAAGGAGTCCTGTCGGGCCTTTTTGGCCTGTGGGACTCCTGAGGCAGCTGATGGGTCTGCCTGGCCCAGCGGAATGCAGCTTTGGTGGTCGCTGAAGCCAAAACTCGGGCACGGAAGGAGTTCGGTGAGGCCACGGAGAAAGACTTCCGGACGGCTTCGAGGAAATTCTGGTCCACCATCCGACGTCTCAGGACGCGGAAGCAGTGCACCACCAACACTGTGTGTAGTGGGGATGGGGCGCTGCTGACCTCGACTCGGGACGTTGTGAGTCAGTTGGGAGAATACTTCGAAGAGCTCCTCAATTCCACCGACACGCCTTCCCTTGAGGAACCAGAGTCTGGGTTCTCTGAGGCGGGTTCTCCTATCTCTGGGGTTGAGGTCAACCGAGGTGGTTAAAAAGCTCCTCGGTGGCAAGGCCCCCGGGGGTGGATGAGATTAGCCCGGCGTTCCTCAAGGCTCTGGATGTTGTGGGGCTGTCCTGTTTGACACGCCTCTGCAACATCGCGTGGACGTCGGGGACAGGGCCTCTGGATTGGCAGACTGGGGTGGTGGTCCCCCTTTTTAAGAAGGGGGAACAGAGGGTGTGTTCCAACTACAAGGCAATCAGACTCCTCAGCCTCCCTGGTAAGGTCTATTCAGTGATGCTGGAGAGGAGGGTCCGTTGAGAAGTCAAATCTCAGATTCAGGAGGAGCAGTGTGGTTTTCGTTCTGGCCGTGGAACAGCGGACCAGCTCTACACCCTCGGCAGGGTCCTCGAGGGTGTGTCGGAGTTCGCCCGACCAGTCTACATGTGTTTCGTGGACTTGGAGAAGGCGTTCGACCATGTCCCTCGGGGGGTCCTGTGGGGGGTACTTCGGGAGTATGGAGAACCCCGATACGGGCTGTTCGGTCCCTGTACGACCGGAGTCAGAGTTTGGTCCGCATATCCGGCAGTAAGTCGGACTCGTTTCCGGTGAGGGTTGGACTCTGCCAAGGCTGCCCTTTGTCACCGATTGTGTTCATAACTTTTATGGACAGAATTTCTAGGCGCAGCTGAGGCGTAGAGGGGGTCCGGTTTAGTGGCCTCAGTAATGCATTTCTGCTTTTTGCAGATGTGGTTCTGTTGGCTTCATCAAGTTGGCATCACCAATTCTCACTTGAGTGGTTCACAGCAGTGTGTGAAGCGGCTGGGATGAGTATCAGCACCTCCAAATCCGAGACCGTGGTCCTCGGTCGGAAAAGGGCGGCGTGCCCTCTCCGGGTCGGGGATGAGATCCTGCCCCGAGTGGAGGAGTTCTAGTATCTCGGGGTCTTGTTCACGACTGAGGGAAGAACGGAACGGGAGATCGACAGGCGGGTCGGTGCGGCGTCTGCAGCGATGCGGACTTTGTATCGGTCCGTTGTGGTAAAGGAGGAGCTGACCCGAAAGGCGAAGCTCTCGATTTACCGGTCGATCCACGTTCCTCCCCTCACCTATGGTCGCGAGCTGAGAGTCGTGACCGAAAGGACGAGATCCCGGATACGAGCGGCCCAAATGTGTTTCCTCCGCAGGGTGTCCGGGCTCTCCCTTAGAGAGAGGGCGAGAAGCTCGGTCATCCGGGAGGATCTCAGAGTAGAACCGCCGCTCCTCCGCATCGAGAGGAGCCGGATGAGGTGGCCGGGACATCTGATTCGGATGCCTCTCCGGTGAGGTGTTCCGGGCACGTCCACTGGGACGACCCGGGACACGCCGGAGAGATGACGTCCTTCGGCTGGCCTGGGAACGCCTCGGGATCTCCCCGGAAGAGCTGGATGAAGTGGCTGGGGAGAGGGAAGTCTCGGCGTCCCTGCCAAAGCTACTGCCCCCGTGACCCGACCTCGGATAAGCGGTACAAAATGAATGGATGGATGGAATATGCGGTGCTGTGTGTACATTAATGTAGGAAAAAAATGAACTTAATGAATTGAGCAAATGGCTGCAATATTAAAAAAAAAAAAAAAAAAAAAAGTGAAAAATTGAAGGGGGTCTGAATACTTTCCGTACCCACTGTGTGTGTGTGTATATGTGCTGTATTTATAATTTGATAGTACTCTGTATGGAACCAAATCTCTCTCTTTGCTTTGAGCATCTATTGTTTGGCTTCATTAACTGTGCACCTGTGAGCAAAAAAACATTTGTTATTCATCTCATTTTACTATTGGCTGAATGGCATATTCATAAATGTCGATACACTCATCAAAAACCAAATGTTTTACATTTTTGAAAATGAAGTCAAGAAATATATTAGGTCCATTCGACACTCCACGAATGTGCAAGCACAAAACTTTGGAGTTATGTGCTCTATATAATTTATTGCTGTAATGAGACTGAATGCTTTCCTGTATTTGTATTTCACCTCTGGCGGGGTTAAATTCCACACACCCCCACCATAAGTGATAACCCGTGATACAGAAATATATATATATTTTTAACTTGAAACTGTTTTAGGTTCTTCAAACACAGACACATTTAAGCAAAATATATTGAGAGAGAGCAAGCGCAATGGATTAAAGAATGGCAAACATATCAAAATTAATAACACATAGTCAAAACAAAAAATGTGTTTGCATCCCAGAGAGACGACCTGTACTATCAATTGCCTTTACTGATTTATCAAAAAAAAGGTAATGCACAATAATGTGGGTGGGACCGAGAAGCGTGAACTGCGATACAGCAGGGATTTACTGTATTGTGAATTATTTGTTTATGTACCGGTATTTATTTATTTCACGGATATCCCATTGGGATGAATCATCTTTTTTTCAAAAGAGTACTTTCAACTGAGAGATAGTCACCAAAATACAAAATAATTTAAGATACATTTAAAATCATGACGCAAATTTTCCAATTTGCATTAGACTTTACACCGATCTGATCGGCTTGATCAGTATTGGCCGATAATTAGCTTTTTATGCTCATCGGCTTTAATGTCATAATTCGCAGATCCGATCCGTAAAAGGCATTTACTCCATGTCGCCATCATGCACCTACCCAAAAGATCAGAATCAGAATCATCTTTATTTGCCAAGTATGTCCAAAACACACAAGGAATTTGTCTCCGGTCGTTGGAGCCGCTCTAGTACGACAGACAGTCAATTTACAGAACACTTTGGGGACATAAAGACATTGACAAAAAACAATTGTGCAAAAAGATGCAGAGTCCTCTAGCACTTAGAGCAGTTCGAACGACCAACATTGCAATAGTCCGGTGCAATGACCATTGTGCAAAGGGCGCTGAGACTTCAAGGAGCGTATGCGGTTTAAAGTGACGAGTAGTGCGATCATCTGGGACAATGTCGGTTGTGCAAATGTTGCAGATACTCCTCAGTCCGTGTGCAAATGGAGCAGATGCTACTCTGGCACGAGTGGCCGGTATATGCAAATAGTGCAGCGTGGCGAGACAACTACAGTGAGTGCACGAGTCATACATCATTGGCCCCACAGAAATGTGACAACCAACTCAAGTCAAAAAATTGCCAGCTTGTTGTAATGGAATTATAGTTTATTAGATAGTTTATTTTAAGCCTAGTCATACGTCTGATTTGACTATACTACAGTGACTATATTGTAATATAAAATAGCATTGTTTTGTATGTGTGTATTGTTACTGTGGGAAACTGTGCTGGCGGGCCACATACTATTGATTTTAGGACAGGAGGCTTCGGGCCGGAGGAAATTTGGACACAGGCCGGACTTTGGGCATGCCTGCAGTAAATGAAGGAGTCATTTAAATAGACGCATTGCTGCATCTTGTGATCGGATCGGTGATTGGTTATAGTTTTTTTTTTTTCTTCTTTTTTAAACATGATCGGTCCAAAAAAAAAAACCCTGATCGTCTAAAGCCTAATTTGCATGTTCACATAGATTAATATATAATATAGTGTGCCCAGCCTCAAGACAAAAGATAAACCATTTTTGGAATGTAAGTCCTAAGTAAATATTTTGGAATTGATTTCTTCTTTTAGGCATTATTTATTCTTCATTTGTGCAATTGCAATGCCTTGATTTTAGTCAGGTTAGTACAGAGTCATCACCATGAATGCAATTGTACTAATAATTTCTTAAAGGTGCTTTAATAATACAGTATAAAGACGCTATACACGACAATCACTAAAACTTGACGTTTTATGTGATGAATATACGGAGCGAGTACAGGCTCTGACAGGGCCACCACTCAAAAAGGCTTCACGTCGGACCCTGCACAATGTTAAAATAACATACAAATTCAATTGTCAATGTAACTTTTTATGACATTTTCTTCAAAGTCAAACTTGTCAGCGAGCTTAATTTCTTAAATTGAAAAAAGAAAAAAAAAAGGATTTGTGAGCACTTTTCTAGAAATTTGAATTTAAGCTACAGACCTTTCAAAAGACGTGACTTTGACGTGGTTTCATCGTTATGGATGGAAAATGCGTAACTGCGATAAAAACAAGTTTGACAATCCGGCGACGAGCTTCTGCCGAGCCGCCTCGCGTGCTAACTAGCATGCCAAAGTGGAGTTGTCCGTGTCGATGGTGTACAAAATGCCCACGTAGCGGATTTCGGCCTTGGAGATGAGGTTGATTTTGCTGCCCAGGTAGGGCTTCCCACCGAAGTCCGTCCGAGGAGGTAGGAACGGACGAGCGAGCCCTCCGAACCGGCGAACGAGTAGAATTCACGTCGTCAATTGCTCTGTGCTACGTGCTAACGTGCTACAAACATGGCTACGACATCACCATCGTCATCGTCATCCTCCATTGAGCGGCCCCGGCCGCGGGGGCTGATGGGAAATAGTTTCCGAGCGCGGGCACCTAGATCTACTTTGGCTAGAACCCCAAAGCCAGCACGAAGAGCGTAGACAAGCAAGAAACACAAAAATCCGCGTCGTTATTAGGCGAGGCTGACGTGGGAGCTAATAATAATAGCAAGACAACAATCAAAAGTCTTTAAGCGTCAAAGCACGTCTGTCAAGTGCACAAAAATAGTTCCAGAAGTCCATCCATCCATCTATTTTCTGAGACGCTTCTCCTCACTAGAGTCGCGGGCTGTCGGAGCCTATTCCAGCTATCATCGGCCAGCCAATCGCAAGGCACATATAAACAAACAACCATTCGCACCTACGGGCAATTCAGTTGTCAATTAACCTACCGCGCATGTTTTTGGGATGTGGGAGGAAACCGGAGTGCCCGGAGAAAAGCCACGCAGGAAAATGTATATTTCGTCATTGTGGCTGTTTGTTGTCATACGAGAGTAGCTCCAACTACCGGAGACAATTTCCTTGTGAGTCCTGTCACATACTTGGCCAACAAAGCGGATTCTGATTCTGAGTTTTTAGAGTTGTGGTACGACCAGTTGAGGGTGTACCGCCTCTCGCCCAGAGTCAGCTGGGATTGGCTCCAGCACGACCGCGACCCCGGTGAGGATAAGCGGTACGGAAAATGGAAGGATGGATGGCGTTACGGTGGTCATTTTCACGTCGTCCAAATCAGAATGTGGATCTCGCTGCTGTATTTCTATGCTCAAAAGCAGCGCGCGTGCTCGGCGCATGCGTACATTCTAGACGACGATTTGCACAAGGCTCTAGCAAGCAAGATGGCGGGAGCCTCCGACCCGCTGGAGGACATGCTCTTCAATGAAGTGGACGAGAAGGCGGTGAGCGACTTAGTTGGCTCGCTCGAATCGCAACTGGGGGATTCCGAGGCGCCCCCCGCCGCCGCCGCCGGGAAACGCGACGCAACTCCGGCCGCCTCAGCGAGCCACTTCTCAGGGAAAGTGCGCGACCAGGAGCCGCCGCAACAAGGACACCCGGGGGCGGCTGTAAAGCTCCAGCCGTCGTCCGCCGCCGGTCAGCTTCCCCCCCCTCCTCCTCCTCCTCCTCCTCCTCCTCCTTCTTCTTCTTCTTCTTCTTCTTCTTCTTCTACTTCTACTACTACTTCTACTTCTACCGCTACCTCCTGTGGTGATGGCGGCGGCGGGGCGGCCAGCCTGCGGACTTTGGGGTCGGTTCCTTCGAGCTCCCCAGTCCCCCAGCCGCCGGGAGAGACTTTGAGCGGCCAGCCAGCCGCCAGCTTCCAGCGGGTTGCACAAGCCCAAGCCCAAACCCAAGCCCAAGCCGGCGGCAGGACGCCGTCGCCCGGCTTGCAAAGTTTCAACGGCACCACGGGAGCCGTCAAGTTGCTCAACTCTGCCGGTGGGACCCCCCCGGCGACGACGAGTAGCGCTCTTGTGGTCATGGCCGCCCCCGCCAACTTCCACCAGGAAGCCGAGTCCGCGGCTCCCATGCCTCCCGCCGCCCTCCAGCACAGACTCCCCAGCGCGATCGTCAACGCCGCTCACAACGGCCTGGAGCCCAAAGTAGGGCCGCCGGTGCCCCCGGGGACTCCCTCGCCGTCTCAGGTGGTGAACCACAGCAAGATGCCGATGGCGGGTCAGCCCCCTTCAGGGAACTCTGTCATCCTGACCGGCACCCCGCCGTCCCCCGCCGCCACCGGGATCAAGCCGGCCGTAAACGGGCTGGGCCAGCCGAGAGCGGCCGTCGCCGTCCAGCCGCAAAGAGCCGGGCCGGCGGCCGAGACCGTCCGGCCGGCCGCGCCCCAGCCCCCGTTGGCCGTCCGGCCTCAGCAGCAGGCCACCATCCAACTGCCCCCCGGCTTCACCATGCCCGCAGGTGAGCGCCAGAGCCCCTTGACAGCTATGCTATGCGTTACACTTGTGTAGCGCTTTTCTAGGCACTCCAAGACGCTTTATAAATTCACGCATTATTCATTCGATCCGAAAGTCAGCCTGGTGTTGTTAAGCTACTCGCTGTAGCCGGAGCTGCCCTGCAGGGGGCAGTCTGACAAAAACACGGCTGCCGTTCTGCGCCTACGCCCTCTTCGAGCACCGCCCAACATCCGACCGCATTCATGTGGATTATTATTTTGCGCTGGGCCGGGGATATGAACTGGCGAGCCTTCGGTCATAGGGTGTACGTGTATTTCACGCGCCGCTCCACCCGGCCCAATTTTTGATGCGACGATTCCAGATATTCTGACGGAAAGTAGTCACGTGTCGATGTTTCTTGTGTGTCAGGCATGGTTCTGGTCCGCGTCGAGACGGGTCACCTGGTCATGGTACCGCAGCAGGTTCTGGCCCAAGCGCAGGCCAAGACGCAGCAGAGTCCCGGCGTGACCGCCGTCCCTCAGAGGCCCGCCGCGCCCGCCGCCATCCGGGTCGGCGTCGCCGCTCCGGTGAGTGGTGACGGGACCGCCTGACGAACGCAAGCGGTGTAGTGTGTAATTGTGTATGCGTGTGCAGGCTCCTGGCACGCCTCAGAACATCCACCTGGCGACGCCCCCTCAAACCAAACCGCTTCAGTCTCCTTCCTCTTCTTCCTCCTCCTCGCCATCCTCGTCCTCCTCGGTACAGGTGAGACTTTCATCGAATACCGGGGCTCGACACTGACTTTTGCATGAGTGGCACCGGTGCGACCGACTTTTTCAGTTGGTGGCACCGGCACATGAATTGGTCCCACCCTTTTTTTAGGAGGTACAGCATGACCGCGGCATACCATAGTTTCCAGTGACAGTGACTCCAGATATGATATTTGCAAAATATGTTACTGTGAACAAGAAGTTTGTCAGCAACAAGCAGTAGCAGACAAAACGGGTCCATTCAATTTAAGGCTTTACATTTATTTGATCATTTGTTGGACTCAGAGCGGCCAGTTCTTCTAGTGAGGGCTCCTAACCCTCTTCCCCTGGGAAAAGTTACCACTTCATTTTGAGCGTTACCACAACCATATGATTGACATGAATTTAAAAGTAAACGTGTACCCCCACCAAATAAAAGTATCACTTATGATTATTCACCCTGTTTTGCAAATTATTTATCAGCAAAACAAGCCAATTTACCCATTTCAAATCATAGTCCAAAACAGAACATGAATAAATCATTACTACTGCAATTATTGCACTTTATTTTAATGACAGTTTGTTTTCCTATACAATCGTCTTTAAAGGAGCTGGGCTTTTTAACTTTGTGCATCCAGTCTCTTCATATGTCTTATGCTATAAACGGGATTTATAGCAGACACAGAAACACACACACAGACACTCACCCTCATCCTCGTAATATTAAGACGCTCATATGTGACGGCACTCGGGAAACAACTTTTGGTTTTATTCCCGTGACATATCAGAATCAGAATCAGAATCTTTATTTGCCAAGTATGTCCAAAAACACACAAGGAATTTGTCTCCGGTCGTTGGAGCCGCTCGAGTACGACAACAGACAGTCAATTTACAGAGAACACTTTGGAGACAGAAAGACATTGACAAAAAAAAGGGTTGCTAGTTATCTGGTAATGCCGGTACATTTTTTTTTTTTTTTTTTTTTTGGAGGACAATTGTGCAAAAAGATGCAGAGTCCTCTAGCACTTAGAGCAGTTCGAATGACTAATATCGCAATAGTCCGGTGCAATGACCATCGTGCAAAGGGCGCCGAGACTTCAAGGAGCGTATGCGGTTTCAAGTGACGAGTAGTGCGATCATCTGGAACAATGTCGGTTGTGCAAATGTTACAGATAGTCCTCAATCCGTGTGCAAATGGAGCAGATGCTACTCTGGCACGAGTGGCCGGTATATGCAAATAGTGCAGCGTGGCGAGACAACTACAGTGAGTGCACGAGTCATACATCATTGGCCCCACAGAAATGTGACAACCAACTCAAGTCAAAGTCATTGCTAATGCTGCGTGTAAAAAGAATAGGTGTGGGTGACTTGCGACGGGAGAGGTTTACCGCTTTACGGGACTTTACGAGGTAGGTGGGGGCTAGCTAGCTTGCTCACCAGCAGTCCAGATGACTTGAAGGCTCACACTTGTCATTCAAAATTAATAAGTAGCGCGCCAGCGTCAGGATGGGTACGTGGTGGTCACTGGCCATACACAACGTTTGACACAGACACGAAGTTTGTTGTTGATTGCGATTTCCATGACACTGTTGTTTGGTGTCCAAAGGCCATCACGGTGACTTCTGGCGCCCCCTTCTCGGCAAAGACGCCCCTGCCCCCGAAGACGCAGACGGCCGCGGCGACGGTCGCCGTCAATTTGGCCCCGCCGCCCGCGAGCGGCGCCGCGCCGGCCGGCGGCCGAGTGTCTGTGGTGTCGCAGGTGCGTCCGTTTGGGTGACGGTGACCGCGGCGATGGTTGGGAAAACACTATTGTGTTGTGATGTCGACAGGAAATGCAGGAAAACGTGAAGAAGTGCAAAAACTTCCTGGCCACGCTCATCAAGCTGGTGTCCAACAACTCACCCTCGCCTGACACATCCAAGAATGTCAAAGCGCTCGTCCAGGACCTCCTCGTACGTTTCCCTGTGTGCGCGCGTGTGTGTGTGTATATATACTACCGGGTTAACGTGTGTGTGTGTGTGTGCGCGCGCGCGTGTCCGTGCATGCATGTATGTGTTTACAGGATGCAAAGATCGAGCCTGAGGAGTTCACGAGTCGTCTGCAGGCGGAACTGAAGTCGTCTCCGCAGCCCTACCTCATCCCCTTCCTCAAGGTCGTCATCATCACATTAATTAATTCATGCTTATTGCTTATGAATTAATCAAATGATTAATTAATAAGAAATTAGTCGTTGGTGTTTATCATCTCTAATGAATCAATAATCAATGGGTGTGAGTTGTATAACCCGCAAATGTTTTGCGTCTACAGAAAAGTCTCCCTGCCTTGCGTCAGTCGTTACTCAGCAGCCAGCAGTCTCTGACCCCGCCCCCCGCCTGCACCCCGCCCGCGGCCGCCGTCCGGCCGCGTTTACCCGTCGGAACCCCCGGCGTCCGGATGAACGCGCCGCTCGCCACCGCAACCATGGTACCAAAAACATTTTCCTTTACTTTTGTTGACTCATCATTGGCTCCAACAACTTGCTCTCTTCATGTTTGTGTGTTTGAGTCAAAAGGTTTATGTTTTAGTTGAAAATAAGAAATGGAAAATTACAAAATACGTGCGTGTCGGATCAATCTGTGACTAAGCATGACTGGTAAACAGCTATAATATAAACTGTTGGCAGTGTTTGGGAGTAATTAAACCACATGTAATGAGATTTTAAAAATGGATAGAATTGCGATCTGTTACATTACTGGGAGAAAATGTGTCGTTAACTTACAGTTGCTTTTGAAAAATACTTTTTTTCATACGACTTCCTCTTTCTAAAGCCAACGCTTGTGATTGGCTCTCTCTGGTCATGTGCCATTTTGCCTTCAATTATTCTAATATGACCTCCAAGGACCACCTTTTGGCGCAATCTATTAGTTTGTCTGAGATTTGGAAAAGGTTAAACTCAAACGTGGACTTTTGAACGGTTTCATTGTTAGAATTTTATATTTTTATGGAACATTCACTTATCTGCTTGTCATAGGAAGCCATTTTGTCTACATTGTGCACATTTGTCATTAGATCAACACGGTATGGTGGTTTTCCACATGCTCTACACATGCAATAAACACATTTATATGATGTTTACATTTCTTAATGTTTGTTATCAGTTTGTTTCTGTAAAGACGAAATATGTGGTTAATTCCAAAATGATCTCTGGTTTTAGTCCACCTATTAGAGAGTCCTGTTGATGCATTCACTCAAAATGAAGGAAAGTCAGCTCAAAATGTAATCAAATGTACAACCCCAATTGCAATGAAGTTGGGACGTTGTGTTAAACATAAATCAAAACAGAATACAATGATTTGCAAATCACGTTCAACCTATATTTAATTTAATACACTACAAAGACAAGATATTTCATGTTCAAACTGATCAACTTGATTGTTTTTTAGCAAATAATCATTAACTTAGAATTCTATGCCTGCAACACGTTCCAAAAAAGCTGGGACAGGTGGCAAAAAAGACTGAGAAAGTTGAGGAATGCTCATCAAACACGTGCTTGGAACGTCCCACAGGTGAACAGGCTCATTGGGAAGAGGTGGGTGCCATGATCGGGTAGAAAAGGAGCTTCCCTGAATTGCTCAGTCGGTCACAAGCAAAGATGGGGCGAGGATCACCTCTTTGTGAACAAGTGCGTGGGAAAATAGTCCAACAGTTTAAGGACAATGATACCATCAGACCATAATATCATCAAAAGGTTCAGAGAATCTGGAGAAATCACTGCATGGAAGCGGCAAGGCCGCAAACCAACATTGAATGCCCGTGACCGTCGATCCCTCAGGCGGCACTGCGTCAAAAACTGACATCAATGTGTAAAGGATATCACCACGTGGGCTCAGGAACACTTCAAAAAAAACAATGTCACTAAATACAGTTCGGTGTTACGTCCGTAAGTGCAACTTGAACCTCTACTATGCAAAGCAAAAGCCATTTATCAACAACACCCAGAAACGCCGCCGGCTTCTCTGGGCCCGAGCTCATCCAAGATGGACTGATGCAAAGTGGAAAAGTGTTCTGTGGTCCGACGAGTCCACATTTCAAATTGTTTTTGGAAATCGTGGACGTCGTGTCGTCCGGGCCAAAGAGGAAAAGAACCATCCGGACTTTATGGACGCAAAGTTCAAAGCATCTGTGATGGTATGGGGCTGTGTTACTGCCAATGGCATGGGTAACTTACACATGTGTGAAGGCACCATTAATGCTGAAAGGTACATAGGTTTTGGAGAAACATGCTGCCATCCAAGCGATGTCTTTTTCACGGACGCTCCTGCTTATTTCAGCAAGACAATGCCAAACCACATTCTGCACCTGTTACAACAGCATGGCTTTGGAGTAAAAGAGTGCGGGTACTAGACTGGCCTGCCTGCAGTCCAGACCTGTCTCCCGTTGAAAATGTGTGGCGCATTATGCAGCGTAAAATACAACAACGGAGACCCCGGACTGTTGAACAGCTGAAGCTGTACATCGAGCAAGAATGAGAAAGAATTCCACCTACCAAGCTTCAACGATTAGTGTCCGCAGTTCCCAGACGTTTATTGAATGTTGTTAAAAGAAAAGGTGATGTAACACCGTGGTAAACATGACCCTGTCCCAGCATTTTTGGAACGTGTTGCAGCCATAAAATTCAAAGTTAATGATTATATGCTAAAAACAATCAAGTTGATCCGGTTTGATGTGCGTCCCGTGTCTGAGATGCACAAGAATTAGCAGGGACGCACGAAGCATATTCATTCTGCGTCTGCAGACGCATGGGTTACGACCTGCCCTACGTATGTATGCGTGTTGGTGAAGCACACGCAGCGAATCGAAAGTATGAATCCTGTCTTGATGCTAGCCGATCAGAGGCGGCAAAGTGCGGGTTATCGTTCCATACAATGGACACAGAAGTTTTTTCCCGCCGCGCCACTCACGACGCAACAAGCTGCTGGCAGAACGGCGTTTGCGCACAACTGGGACACTGACGGGAAAGTTAACCGTTTATTATATTCGCTAGCCTGTGAGCGACCGAGCTGGTGAGCTGAAGGCTTGAGCTAAGAAGCTCACTCGACCGCGGCGACATCATTGAAACGTAAGCGCTCGGAGTTGTGTGCGTGTTCCCCACGTAACACGCACATGCGCACGCACACACACATGGGAAAGTTCACTGTTTATGAACCATAACCACAGCGGCACACGTTACTAATATTCAGGTAGTAGTTGACTTGAGCGAACTCATTTTCGGTGTCATTTGATTGACAGGTGAAGTTCTCACATCACAGTACAGCACTTTGAGGGCTGGCCTTGTTTTACATTTTATTTATCCTTTATTTAATCAGATAAACGCTTATTGAGAGATAAAATTCAGGTCTGTTCAGGGGTGCTGGAGAGGAGGTCTGTCAGGAAGCTGAATCTCAGATTAATTATTAGCAGTGTGGTTTTCATCCTGGCCGTGGAACAGTGGACCAGCTCTACAGCCTCGACAGGGTCCTCGAGGGCGTGTGGGAGTTCGCCCAACCAGTCTACATGTGTTTTGTGGACTTGGAGAAGGCGTTCGACCGTGTCTCTCAGGGGGTGCGGTGAGGGGTGCTTCGGGAGTATGGGGTACCGAACCCCCTGATACGGGCTGTTCGGTCCCTGTACGACCGGAGTCAGAGTTTGGTCCGCATATCCGGCAGTAAGTCGGACTCGTTTCCGGTGAGGGTTGGACTCTGCCGAGGCTGCCCTTTGTCACCGATTCTGTTTTAATAACTTTTATGGACAGAATTTCTCGGCGTAGAGGGGGTCCGGTTTGGTGGCCTCAGTATTGCATCTCTGCTTTTTGCTGAAAATGTGGTTCTGTTGGCTTCATCAAGCCGTGACCTCCAACTCTCACTGGAGCGGTTCGCAGCCGAGTGCGAAGCGGCCCGGGACGAGAATCGGCACCTCCAAATCCGAGACCGTGGTCCTCGGTCGGAAAAGGGCGGCGTGCCCTCTCCGGGTCGGGGATGAGATCCTGCCCCGAGTGGAGGAGTTCAAGTATCTCGGGGTCTTGTTCACGAGTGAGGGAAGAACGGACAGGCGGGTCGGCGCGGCGTCTGCAGCGATGCGGACTTTGTATCGGTCCGTTGTGGTAAAGGAGGAGCTGAGCCGAAAGGCGAAGCTCTCGATTTACCGGTCGATCCACGTTCCTCCCCTCACCTATGGTCGCGAGCTGCGAGTCGTGACCGAAAGAACGAGATCCCGGATACGAGCGGCCGAAATGAGTTTCCTCCGCAGGGTGTCCGGGCTCTCCCTCAGAGAGAGGGCGAGAAGCTCGGTCGTCCGGGAGGATCTCAGAGTAGAACCGCCGCTCCTCCGCATCGAGAGGAGCCAGATGAGGTGGCCGGGGCATCCGATTCGGACGCCTCCCCGGTGTTGTTCCGGGCACGTCCCGCCGGGAGGAGACCCCGGGGACGACCCAGGACACGCTGGAGAGACTACGTCCTTCGGTTGGCCTGGGAACGCCTCGGGATCCCCCCGGAAGAGCTGGAGGCGTCTCTGCTAAAGCTACTGGCCCCACGACCCGACCTCGGATAAGCGGTAGAAAATGAATGAATGGATGGATCGAGAGACAAAATCTCTTTTTCAAAGCCAAGAGGCAGCAAAAATATACAGGCAGCAGACATTAAACAGTACATATAACACGACATTCATACAGTAAATAAAAATAAAAACAAAAAAATTGGGTGATATCAAAATATATGGCATGTGATTTAAGTCCAAATGCTTTCGAGCACATACTTGGTGGTGTTTTTTTAATGTTTTTATAAGACCTTTTTTTTTGGTCTCTAGTGAGTTCATGACTCTATACTTATGTGCCAAATGTTGAATATTTGTTTAACTGCAGTTTTTGCAAACAGCCTGAGTCTGATAAATGTATATTATCTAAGAACTTGTATTTATTGTTCTACATTACAGTTCAGTGTTCTTTCAAATTGAAAGTTAATTGTTCTTAAAAAGGATGAACTTGAATTATTAGGCGCTATATCATTATATCGGCGGCATTAAAAAATATATCGATACTGTCGTTTATCGTGATAGTTTTTGGGAAAATACATCGTCCTAACAAATTAGCTATCGAGGCAGGCTGAAACGTAATATATTGAGACAGAGCAAGAGCAATGGATAACACAAAAATATTGAACAAATAAAAATCTTCAACATCGTGGGACCATGACACAACAACCGTCATATCGCGGAGGATTAACGGTAACTGGACTACGTGATGATAAGTTGCAGTGACTCATTGTTCCAGGGCTGGGACTCTTTGTTTCCAGATATGCATCAAGGAGGCTCGCATAGTCTCCAGTGTAAAAGGGTTGATGGTTATATTATTTTAAGAAAGTTATTCAAGTAGTTACACTACTATTACATTTTCAACAAGGAAACGTTTTTGTAAAAAATCTTTAGGCGACTGGCCGAGGCTGCGTGCAGACTCTTCGCGGTCCCCTTGTGGTGGGCATGAGAACTCCGGGTGAGTGCTGCTGCGCGTTCCGTCCAGCAGGTGGCGCTGGGGCGACGCCGATTTGACACGAATGCCGTTTTGCTTCTTGTGTGCAGGCGCATTGATGCGAGGACCCGCCGTCCCGGTAGCTAAGAGCGTCGTCACTTTGGCGCCGCCGGCCAATCAAAAGAAGCTGGGAGACCCCGGGGGCGGGACATTCAGGTGAGCGGCGGTCACGTCCTTATAAGCTTTTCCGAGGACGCCCTCAGAATCCTATAAACGCCAATCAAACATATCAACCACGTGGACCCCGAAACACCACACACATTCAAAAGTTGACCGTTTTTGACCAACAACAAAAAAGTCATGGCACGATAAATTCTTATTTTTTACAGAAAAAGGATGAAATGTGAAAAACTTTTTTTTTTTTTCCCTCCAAAAAAGTTGAACTCGACATTTTTTTTCCAAGGAATTTTTTTAACCTTTACAACAACATAATCTTTGTCAGGATTAAAACAATCAGAATGTTTTTCACTATAGTCGTATTTATACAAGATAAAATATTAAGTAAGAAGCAAACTACAAAGAAAAAGCAAAAGTAAAAAATACAACTCTGTTCTGGTAATGTTATGCATTTCTACTGGAAAAGTCACCTTTGTTCTTTTAAGAAAAATCCGACTATATTGTGAAAACAAACTGCCGTTTGTTTAAGAAAGAATAGGACTTTGTTCCTGTAATAATATGCGTTTGCGCTTAAACAACAACAACAACCCTTTGGGTGTATCCGAAATCACTCACTAACCACCATATAGCGGTTACGCCGTTTTGCAGTGGTGTCCGACTGCTTAGTGATCATTTTCAGTGCCCTATATACTGCACTCAAAATTTCCCACAAAGCATTGCGAAAAGTAGACACCAACCGATGGTCACTCACCGAGTCATTTATATACCATCATGCATTGCGTCTTCACAGAAGAAGAAGTTGAAGAATGGCGGGATGAGATGCGTCACAGACGGAGTGAGTTTTTCAGATAGATGCAAGTCACTTTTTTAACCAAGAAAAAAAAAACAGGACACATATCTGCTTAAAAATTCCTCCTGTTTTAATAATATGCAGCAATTATTTGTTTTGTGAAGCGACAGCCTATTTTGTTATCGGGCGACAGGTGTGACGTCATTAGCGGAGCGCCGTGTCGTGTTCCGAATGAGCTCTCTATAAAGTGCGAGTGGACGATTTCAGACACGGCCGTTACTTATTGCTGGATGTCAGATTTGTGACGATGTGCCATCACAACCGAGCTTTTAATTGGCCCAAAGTTCAGATGGGGAGGAGCGATTGTTTGCTTGGCGCCCCCAATTTTGCATTGCGCAGTTTTTCGAAGGCCGGCTTTCTCGACTCCGTTGCAGAGACGACGACGACATCAATGACGTGGCGTCCATGGCCGGCGTCAACCTGAGCGAGGAGAACGCCCGTATACTGGCCACCAGCTCCGGGTTGGTGGGCACCAAGATCCGCTCGTGTAAGGACGAGGCCTTCCTGCCCGCCGGGTTGCTGCACCGACGTCTGATGGACACAGGTGAGCGGCGGGAGCCGGCGTGCCAAACTTCAAAGCGCTGATTGTCTGATTTTTAAAGAATTTATGAGCAAATTATGGTGGAAAATAAGTATTTGGTCAATAACAACAGTTCATCTCAATACTTTGTTCTTTACCCTTTGTTGGCAATGACGGAGGTCAAACGTTTTGTGCAAGTCTTCCCAAGGTTTCCACACACTGTTGCTGGTATTTTGGCCCATTCCTCCATGCAGATCTCTCCTAGAGCAGTGATGTTTTGGGGCTGTCGCTGGGCAACAGAGACTTTCAACTCCCCCCAAAGATTTCCTTTGGGATTGAGATCTGCAGACTGGCTAGGGCACTCCGGGACCTTGAAATGCTCCCTACGAAGCCACTCCTTCGTTGCCCGGGCGGTGCGTTTGGGATCATCGTCGTGCTGAAAGACCCAGCCGCGTTTCATCTTCGATGCCCTTCCTTGCTGACGGAAGGAGGTTTTCACTCAAAATCTCACCGTACACGGCCCCTTTCATTCTTTCCTTTACGCGGATCAGTCGTTCTGGTCCCTTGACAGAAAAACAGCCCCAAAGCATGATGTTTCCACCCCCATGCTTCACAGTAGGCATGGTGTTCTTTGGATGCAACGCAGCATTCTTTCTCTTCCAAACACGACAAGTTGAGTTTTGACCAAAAAGTTCGATTTTGGTTTCATCTGACCATATGACATTCTCCCGATCCTCTTCTGGATCACCCAAATGCTCTCTAGCAAACTTCAGACGGGCCTGGACATGTACTGGCTTAAGCAGGGGGACACGTCTGCCACTGCAGGATTTGAGTCCCCGCATGGCGGTGTAGTGTGTTACTGATGGGAGGGGAGCCTTTGTTACTTTGGTCCCAGCTCTCTGCAGGTCATTCAATCGGCCCCCCCGTGTGGTTCTGAGATTTTGCTCGCCATTTTGACCCCACGGGGTGAGATCTCGCGCGGAGCCCCGGATCGACGGAGATTATCAGCGGTCTTGTATGTCTTCCGTTTTCTAACGATTGCTCCCACAGTTGATTTCTTCACACCGAGCTGCTTACCCATTGCAGATTCAGTCTTCCCAGCCTGGTGCAGGTCTACCATTTTGTTTGTGGGTGTCCTTTGACAGCTCGTTGGTCTTGGCCATGGTGGAGTTATAGTGGAGTGTGACTGTTTGAGATTGCGGACAGGTGTCTTTTATACTGAGAACGAGTTCCAACAGGTGCCATTAGTACAGGTAACGAGCGGAGGACAGAGGAGCCGCTTAAAGACGAAGTTACAGGTCTGTGTGAGAGCCAGAAATCTTGCTTGTTTGGAGGTGACCAAATACTTATTTTCCACCATAATTTGCTAATACATTTTTTAAAAATCAGACTGATTTTCTGGATTATTTTTTTTTTTTCTTCTCATTTTGTCTGTCATAGGTGAGGTATACCGATGATGGAAATTACAGGCATCTCTCATCTTTTTAAGTGCACAATTGGTGGCTGACTAACTACTTTTTTGCCCCATTGTATGTCTCAACACAGAATAAACTAACTTCAAATTCAGAAATGGCCAATAAAAACAGAAAAATATTGTACTTAATATTTTCCTGCAGGATGCATTTGGGATTAGCCTTTGAAGTTGGTAATCGTGACAAATGAAGTGAAACTGACAATGATTTTAATCCATTCTTTTCCATAATGAGAGCGCTTAAAGAGGAGGATGCTATTCACACGACACAGCTCGCAGGTGGGCCAGGTGGGCCAGGTGGGCCTGGCTCAAGTTGGAGGCCAAAACAAAAAAGGAACGAAATTAGCCAAATTAAATTTTAACCTTAAATGTGTACATCAACATGTACTTGAGCGGCGGAAATAAGCCTTATCGTACTCTTCAGAGTCTTAATTTATGGTCAAATTTTGTTTTTAAAATAAAAATAATTCATAATTAAGATATCCCCCAGGGACTCCCTACAATGGTTTTTAAAATTTTTATTTATTGATTCTTTTTTGGGGTCACCTTTTTCATGCCTTTGGTGCTTGCGTGTCTGTTCAATAAATAAATGCAAAGAAAAAGAAATGAATCATGTCAAATCAAACACAGGGCTCTACACTAACTTTTCCGTTGGTAGCACTGGCCCATGCATGATGTGTGTCGCCTAATGTAATTGGCATACCGTAGCTTCATATGTAATAAAGATAGGCAGTGACTCGAGTTATATCTGCTCAATATTTTACTGTGAATGTGACGTTTGTCTGCAACAAGCAGTGGCTGACTAAACTTTTATATCACTTTTCAAGATCACATTCTAATCACATTTCCACCAAGACGTGTTGTTTGAAGCCACCCACTTTTCAAGTGAGCAAAGGAATCGGAACAGACATGATTGAATGAACTTCAAGTGACGAACATTTACTATTTGGTGGCATAACCCTTACTTGCAATAAGTGCATCAAGCCTGCGACCCATTGACATCACCGGACTGTTGCATTCTTCATTAGCACTGCTTTTCATTTTGTAGTGGTGTCCGAATGCTTGGTGATGAAATGCCGTGCCCTATTGTAGCGCACTCAAAATTTACCACAAAGCATAGCAAAAAGTAGAGACCGACCGATGGTCACTCACCGAGTCGTGATATACCATCATGCGCTGTTTCTTCACAGAAGAAGTAGAAGAATGGCACGATGAGCTGCGTCACAAAGAAAAGAAACAGGAGACAGATTTGTTTTAATAATGTGCAGCAATTTTTTGTGTTAAGCGACCACAACAGGCTACTTTATTGAGCGACAACTTTGACGTCATTAATGGAGCGTCGTGTCGTGTCCAAAAGCTGTTCAGAATGAGCTCTCCACAAAGTGCGAGTGAGTGTGAGTGAACGATTTCGGAGTACCAGAGATGCATTATTTGCCTTCAGGATGTTGATGGAAAAGTACAGAGAAGGTCAGAAGGAGCTACATTCGCCTATCGCAGGTTCTTTTTGGAACGTAACCACTGTGATAAACGAGGGAACTCTGTAATATCATATATGACAAATATTTCATGATGATAATCCTAAAAATAATAAACTTTTAACCTTGCTGCGACGTACTAATTCATTTCCGGTTCAGATGCCGTCCTGTGTGGCCGTGTATTCTTTTATATTAATATCTCCAGAATGAGAGGGGTGGATGGAGAAGAGTGAGGCGACAGGTAAAAGAGATATAGCGAGGGTGCAGGACTTGGGGTCAACAGTCCAGAGCAATGGTGAGTGTGGTCAGGAAGTGAAGAAACAGGTCCAAGCAGGTTGGAACGGGTGAAGGAAGGTGTCAGGTGTCTTATGTGACAGAAGAGTCTCTGCGAGGATGAAGGGCAAAAGTTTAGAAAACTGGGGTGAGGCCAGCCATGATGGACGGATTAGAGACGGTGGCACTGAAGAGACAACAGGAAGCAGAGCAAATGAAGATGTTGAGGTTCGCTCTCGGAGTGACCAAGTTGGATAAAATCAGAAATGAGCTCATCAGAGGGACAGCTGAGGTTCGATGTTTTGGAGACAAAGTTGGAGAGACTTTGGTCACGTCCCGAGGAGAAATAGTGAGTATATTGGTAGAAGGATGATGAGGATGGAGTTTCCAGGCAAGAGAGCGAGAGGAAGACCAAAGAGAAGGTTGATGGATGTCGTGAGGGAAGACATGAGGGCAGTTGGGGTTCGAGAGGAGGATGCAGGAGATAGGATTACACTCTGTGGCGACCCCTAACGGGACAAGCTCAAAGGAAAGTAATTATTGACGTGGCGGCCATGATGGCAGGAGTTCTAGCTATTGTCCAACAGCAGAGCAGCATTGCGTGGGCGGTGTTTTTTTTGCTCTGTTACAGTAACAGTTTTTTTGTCAAACCGGTCATCTCTAGGCCTATGGCATCTAATCTTAGCCGGTTTTGGAAATAGAACGCACACTAATTCCTCGTGGCTCATGGAAGCGAACCGCCTGACTTGCCACAAGTCATTACAACAAGCACACCGGCACGGTAAGTTTGGATCAAATTTAAACAAACATTTTGAAGCTTTTTAAAAAATATTTCTTTACAATAACTTTGTCCTGTACTGGGTGTTTTAGGGCACGCAAAAAGTACAAAATACTAATTTTATACTGTACCGTACTATGGGTGCATATGGCCTAAAAAAAAAAAAAATTTTAAAAAGTGCTTCCTACAATCAGTCGGCTGTAACATTGAAGTTCCACTCTATTAGGTTTTTACGTTTTTCTACAATACACTGCTATTTTTCTCTTAAAAATACAACTACAAATGTTTTTAGGGGCTGCAACAGATTGGCATTTCAATTCATTTCAATGGGCAAAATTGATTTGGTATACAGGTCAATTTATTTACAAGCTTGGCCACAAAACAAACAAAATTTGTAATCAAAGTACCGCTGCATCTTTTTACGGTTGCGAAGTGGCGGCGTTTTTCCGCTGCATTTCTGTAACAGAAAGGAGCAGATTAGTTACGTTGTTTTTGTGGCCACGTCAGCTCGGCGGCTCGGCGTGAGCGAGGTTCCGCTGGAAGTGGTCAACTTGGTGTCGCACGCCACGCAGTCGCGCCTGCGCTCGCTGCTGGAGAAAGTGTCTGCGCTAGCTCAACACCGTTCGGACGTCGTCAAGGTGAGTATTGGCCGTATGCCGAGACTACAAGGTTCCGTGCTACCTCGCTGTCAAAAAATCTGGAGTGCAAAAGTCAGTGGATCTGCACTGCGCTCACCAACTCCACTGTGTCACCAAAAGAAACAAAAAGTCAATTTAACTCCATTCAACTTTTGCGCAGCATAGTAGCAATGATGAAACGCGCTTGTAACCGTGCGTTTGTGGTTGTGATCAGGACGAAGAGCATCACGAGCAGACGAGCGATGTTCGCTCTCAGCTTCGCTTCTTCGAGCAACTGGAGCGTCTGGAGAAGCAGCGGAAGGACGAGCAAGAGAGGGAGATCCTGCTCAAGGCCGCCAAGGTCCGAAGTCCATCTGAAGAATGCGGCGTAGGGTTAGCTGTCTTCTGCTAACGTCAGCGTTTGTGTTGCAGAGTCGGGCCAGACAAGAAGATCCTGAGCAGGCTCGTCTGAAGCAGAAGGCCAAAGAGGTTTGTTTGTGCTCCCGTGGCCTCACGCCTTAGCTACCATCATTCTGGCGCACGCCTACCCATTTCCAAGCAATCCATCTCTCGTATCCGCGGCATACACTATTGACTTGGCCATTTTGTAGTGCTGTTGGAATATCGAGTGGGTTGAGGTTGTCCCCTATGTTGTAGCCCAGCTCAACTCCATTTTTATAAATTGATGTATTTTTTTACACCCGGAGTTCCTAAAGGCTCTAGATGTTGTGGGGCTGTCCTGGTTGACACGCCTCTGCAACATCGCGTGAGCATCGGGGACAGTGCCTCTGGCTTGGTGGTCCCCCTTTTAAAGAAGGGGGACCGGAAGCTGTGTTCCAACTACAGGTGGATGACACTCCTGAACCTCCCTGTTAAGGTCTATTCAGGGGTGCTGGAGAGGAGAGTCGAATCTCAGATTCAGGAGGAGCAGTGTGGTTTTTCGTCCTGGCCGTGGAACAGTAGACCAGCAGTAGACACCTTTGGCAGGGTCCTCGAGGGTGCATGGGAGTTCGCCCAACCAGTTCGGTCTGCATTGCCGGCAGTAATTTGTTTGTCGGATTTTTTTTCCGGTGAAAGTTGGATTTTGTCACCGATTCTGTTCATAACTTTTGAAGGCGAAGAGGGGGTCCGGTTTGGTGGCCTCAGTATTGCTTCTCTGCTTTTTGCAGATGATGTGGTTCTGTTGGCTTCATCAAGCTGGGATCGCCAATTCTCACTGGAGTGGTTCGCAGCAGTGTGTGAAGCGGCTGGGATGAGAATCAGCACCTCCAAATCTGAGACCGTGGTCCTCAGTCGGAAAAGGGTGGCGTGCCGCCTCCAGGTCAAAGATGAGATCCTGCCCCAAGTGGAGGAGTTCAAGCATCTTGGGATCTTGTTCACAAGTGAGGGAAGAATGGAACGGGAGATCGGCAGGGGGATTGGTGCGGAATTTGTATCGGTTCGTTGTGGGGAAGAAGGCGCTAAGCCGAAAGGCGAAGCTCTCGATTTACCGGTCGTTCTACATTCCTAACCCTCACCTATCTTGATCTTGTTCTTTCGGTCACGACCCACAGCTTTGATATGAGTCAGTACCGGCTCTGTGGAGGACTCGTGTCCGTTAATAGTTGAACCATGTGAGAAAACATCTATAGGTCTGAAAGGGCTTGTTCGTTCCTCTTCAATTTGGATTCAACTTGGCTCGGAGCCTGTCAGTTTCCAGTGCTTGGCCAGCCTGGTCATCTCAAACGCCCAACTGTAAAGCCTGACATTGGGTATTTCCTCCTATGTCTCCTATGTCCCTTGGTGACTACATTTTCCTGAACGTGAATCCTGGGTCTCTTCTTATCTAATAGAAAGTCTCTCACACGTTTATCATACTGTTTAAACAGCTGTACTGGTATATAAACAGGCAGCATTGTGGAAACATAATTGAACTGTGAGGCAACCACCATTTTAGTTACATTAATGTTCCCCCTTAGAGTAAGCTTCAATTTTCCCCACTTATCCAGATGAACTTTTATCTTCTGAAGGAGTGGGCCCATATTTGAGGACATTATATTATCCACATTTGGATTTCATTAACAACCCCAATTCCAATGAAGTTGGGATGTTGTGTTAAACATACATAAAAACAGAATACAATGATTTGCAAATAATGTTCGACCTATATTTAATTGAATAGACTACAAAGACAAGATAGTTAATGTTCAAACTGATAAACCTGATTGTTTTTTTAGCAAATAATCATTCACTTAGAATTTTATGGCCACAACACGTTACAAAAGAGCTGCGACAGGGTCATGTTTACCACTATGTTACATCACCTTTTCTTTGAACAACATTCAATAAACGTTTGGGAACTGAGGATACTAATTGTTGAAGTTTTGTAGGTGGAATTCTTTCCCATTCTTGCTCGATGTACAGCTTCAGCCGTTCAACAGTCCGGGGTCTCCGTTGTCGTATTTTTCGCTTCATAATGCGCCACACGTTTTCAGTGGGAGACAGGTCTGGACTGCAGGCAGGCCAGTCTAGTACCGCACTCTTACGACGAAGCCACGCTGTTGTAACACGTGCAGAACGTGGTTTGGCATTGTCTTGCTGAAATAAGCAGGGGCGTCCATGAAAAAGACGTCGCTTGGATGGCAGCATATGTTTCTCCAAAACCTGTATGTACCTTTCAGCATTAATGGTGCCTTCACAGATGTGTAAATTACCCGTGCCATTGGCACTAACACAGCCCCATACCATCACAGATGCTGGCTTTGGAACTTTGCGTCCATAACAGTCCGGATGGTTCTTTTCCTCTTTGGCCCGGAGGACACGATGTCCACAATTTCTCAAAACAATTTGAAAATTTTGGTTTTCGGCTATGCCGCTTCCATGCAGTGGTTTCTCCAGATTCTCTGAACCTTTTGATGATATTATGGACCGTAGATCAGAATTGGAATCAGAATCATCTTTATTTGCCAAGTATGTCCAAAAAACACATAAGGGATTTGTCTCCGGTAATTGGAGCCGCTCTAGTACGACAACAGACAGTCAATTGACAGAGAACACTTTGGAGACATAAAGACATTGAAAAAATAGTCACTGAGCAATTAAGGGTTGCTACTTATCTGGTAATGCCGGTACATTTTTTTTGTTTTGACAATTGTGCAAAAAGATGCAGAGTCCTCTCGCACTTAGAGCAGTTCGAATGACTAATATTGCAATAGTCCTGTGCAATGACCATTGTGCAAAGGGCGCCGAGACTTCAAGCGAGTAGTACGATAGTCTGGGACAATGTTGATTGTGCAAATGTTGCAGATACTCCTCAATCAGTGTGCAAATGCTACTCTGGCATGAGTGGCCAGTATTGGTCAACAACAGATATGCAAATAGTGCAGCATGGCGAGACAACTACAGTGTGTGCACGAGCAATATATAATTGGCCCGACAGTTCTTTTTGGGAACGTGTTGCAGCCATCAAATTGTAAGTTCATAATTATTTGCTAAAAACAATAAAGTTTATCAGTTTGAACATGAAATATCTTGTCTTTGTAGTGTATTCAATTAAATATAGGTTGATCATGATGTGCAAATAATTGTATTCTGTTTTATTTATGTTTAACACAACGTCCCAACGTCATTGGAATTGGGGTTGTAGTACCCAAGTATTCCATACCGGACGGTATCCATTTAAAGTTGAATGGTGTAAAGTAATCGGAGCAACATCAGGCTCGGATTGTGGCGTTTGTCCGTATTCGTGTACTCGACCGAAGTCTGCTGTCAAGTCAGCAAACGCGATTTGGTATTTGAACAAGTTTGTTGTTTTTGTTGACAGATGCAGCAGCAGGAGTTGGCGCAAATGCGCCAACGCGACGCCAACCTCACGGCGCTCGCCGCCATCGGGCCCAGAAAGAAACGCAAGATGGACTCGCCAGGCGGCACCGCAGCCTGCGCCGAGGTAGCGGCACGCTGCCTACAACTGCTTGAACGTCCGCATCGTAGCTATGAAAACGTGACGTGCCAGCGCGCTGTAGCGGCCCGGGTAACCGACGTGCATACCTGCCGGCCGTGTTGGGCACATCGACGTTCCCATCCAAGGCAATGCATGGCCATGAAATTAAGTCGTAACTTGCTCATTTCTCAACCGATTTTCACGAGATTTACTTTTTTGTCAACGCCAAAGCGTGTGCTATCAATACAGAACGTTTGAAAAAAGCCCGCAAAAACATCCTTACGTGTGAAAGAGACTCCCAGTTCCCTTGTCATAATTGTACGGCGTTGTACGCGACCGTGTGCCGACATCCTTGTTCTTTCGGTTTTCTTGCTGTCCACGCACAAGGAATGCGCTGACAACTTTCACCCTCCAAGCTTAGCGTCGCCATTGGCGCGCAGCTCGAAAGGGGTGTGTCATATCTACCGCTTCATATCTGTGGTGGACACGTAGCCTACAGTTGTCCCTCCTTCTCCATGTCGTGCTTGACTTTTTGCCGTCTCGCTGTATCGCCGATTTTTAAATTGGACAGATCAAATTTGATATTGTGGGTTTTTACAGTGACATATAGCAATATACTCGAGCTGAGAGGAAAGCGTGCGTAAAAGGAAGAGAATGTCCAAAGTTTGAAATCATTTCACGCTTAAAAAAACGATAGTTTAATGTGTGTACTCCTGAGTAGAACTGGCTTAAGTGACGCAACTGCACATCAACGGTAAAGTCAACATCGTTAGCTGATTGAATATAGCCGACCACCGCTAGTTCCAAACAATTGTAATCCCGCCACAAGTGGTCAAGGATACTGTAGACACAGCTGCCGCCGCACTAAAAATCGCTTAATTGTAAAGCTCGTACTTTGATTAATCGGTTCATCTGTCGATTTATTTTTCTTTCATGAATCGGAGAGATAAAACATTTTTAATTTCCATTCCTTTATTCAGAAACAGGACGTGATTTCAAATTGACAGTACAGAGAATGCACAAACAAATTGATGGTGATGCATTTCCTGGTTTGGTCCGTAACATCGTCAGCAAATTGGCAAAAATGTTTAATTGTTTTCCAAAGTCAAAGCAGCTGTTTGGACATGTCTTATTTCTTTTAAACATATAGATAATCAGACTTCTTTCATGGAGGACAACAGAAATCGTAGAATATTTACTGTTGAGAGGATGAACTCGGAGGATTTGGACCATTTTAAGTTGAACAAAAATGATTAATCGAGGATCAAAATAGTTGTTGATAAATTTGATAAGCGAGTAGCACCTCTACTTTATTGAAACAAATTAAATCTGTAACAAGCACATTCATAAACGAACTGCACAGCCACAACTGATGCCGCGTAAATCAACGTGCAAAGTGGCTAACCAGCCAGCTAATGCTGCACTCTCATTGGCTGACTCACACCTCACTCACCAGGCCAGGCCCCGCCTTTTAAAGTCACACACATTCCAAAGTCACAGATACTACAGTGTAGAATGTCAAGATGGTGGCCCCAGGTGGACAAAAAACACCTGCACCTTACATGCATACACTACTTTGCCAAAAGTATTCGCTCACCTGCCTTGACTCGTATATGAATTTGAGTGACATCCCATTCTTAATCCATAGGGTTCAATATGATGTCGGTCCACTGGTCCACAGCTTCAACTCTTCTGGGAAGGGTGTCCACAAGTATGGGAATTTATGACAATTTTTCCAGAAGCTCATTTGCGAGGTTAATCACTGACTGGCTTTCAGTCAGTATATGAGTGTGAGTGTGAGTGTGAATGTGAATTTGAATGTGAGGCTTTGTAAAGCGCTCTGGGCACTGTGGTGCTGTCCATAAAGTGCTATAGAAGTGCAGTCCATTTACCATTCACTCTCGGCTCTAGTTTCTTTCCAAAGGTGTTCTATAGGGTTGAGGTCAGGACTGTGTGCAGGCCAGTCAAGTTCATCCACATTCAACTCTTTTATTTGTATCTTTATGTACCTTGCTGTGTGCACTGGTGCACAGTCATGTTAGAAATGGAACAACTCTTCCCACAAAGTTGGGAGCGTGGAATTGTCCAAAATATTGGCTCCTTAGTTCCAGTAAAAGGAACGCTGAAGGATTCAGCATACCAAGAGGTTTTGGGCAAGTCGTTGCTCCCAACTTTGTGGGAACAGTTTGGCCCCTTCCTGTTCCAACATGACTGTGCACTTGTCATACAAGCAAATCAGTCGCCTTTTGGCGAAATTCCCCGTTTTGAACTCAGAATAGGCGATTTCCGTGAATCGTACAGATCCGATGAGTTTTTCTGGGGGGGTCGCCGTTGCTGTCGTCACAGACTGTTTCGTACTACTTCATCGCTGGCAGCTAGATCCATTCCACACGTCCACACACAGATGTAATTGTAATATTACTCCGCGGCCTGAGGTTCCGCCTGTGCGCTCGGGACCGGCTTTGGATATATCGCAGGAGTTGACAAGACCAGAAAAAACACTTCCGGCGCTTCTGCTGTTCAGAAGTCAAAGTACTTTTACTCCATTACACTGATCTAAATGTCGCTCGCTACTTTTATTGATCAATTATTGCTTATCAACTATTTCGTGAGCGAGACTACGACTTGGATTTCCGCACTGACGCTTTTTGCGCCAATCCAGTTGAAGCGCCGGTGACGTTTAAGCCTCGTTCACCAATCAAACGACACAGTCACATGACCTTACACATCTTCTATTGGGCTTCCCGGGCATAGGTATTAAAGGTAGATAAGCCAGCCTGGTTTAAAAAAAAAAATCAGTACTCTTTACTCAGTACTTGAGTAATTATTTCACTGTGTACTTTTTACTCTGAAGTAATTTTTTGGAGGACTACTTTTTACTTTTACTTGAGTCACATTATTGTCAAGTAACAGAACTCTTACTTGACTATAATATTCGGCTACTCTACCCACCTCTGGAGCAGACATCCTCAATTGCTACTCTTGCGTTTAAGCAACATTTTTGTTCATCAGATCGGCCAGTGTCGTATTTGTTGCACTGGTCTTTTGTATTTTCGCGTTGAGGTGATGCGCGTCGTGGCCCCGGTTGCGGACCCAGCGGAACAGCGAAGCACACATAACATCGGCGACAAGAGTTGATCCGCTAGTACAGCTTGTATTAATTAGGAAACGCGCCTAAATTTATCTAATTAGTTTACGGATATTGAAGTTAAATGTATGAAGCGACGGAGCGATGTTGGGGATTATGTCACAACACAGAATGGACTAACTTCAAATTTAGCAATGGCCAAAAAAAAAAAAAAAAAAAAAAAAAATATTATACTTAATATTTTCCTGGAGGATGCATTTGGGATGAGCCTTTGAAGTTGGTACTAGTGAAAAATGAAGTGATTCCCCCCCCCCCCTTACAATGTTTTTTTTTTTTGGTCAACTTTTTCATCCCTTTGGTGTTTGCATGTCTGACTAGTGGCCAAAGCATAACAACACGGATGAGAGCGTCTATTGTGGTTGAACTCGACTGGTCTTAACAGTCCTGACCTCAACCCGATAGAACATTTTGGATGAATTAGAGCGGAGACTGAGAGGCATCAGCATGGAACCTCACAAATGCACTTCTGCAAAAATGGTCAAAACTTCCCATAAACAGACACCTAAACCTTGTGGAAAACCTTCCCAGAGGAGTTTAAGCTGTTATAACTGCAGAGAGTGGACGGATGTCATATTGAATCCTATGGATTAAGAATGGGATCTCACTCAAATTCATATCTGAGTCAAGACGGGTGAGTGAATACTTTTGGCAATGTAGTGCATTCATTCATTCATGTTCCTCCGCTTATCTGAGGTCGGGTCGCGTGGGCAGCTGTCTCAGCAGGGAAGCAAAGACTTCCCTCTCTCCAGCCACTTCCTCCAGCTCTTCCGAAGCGTTCCCAGGCCAGCCGAGAGACGTAGTCTCTCCAGCGTATCGTGCCCGGAGCACCTCACCAGGGAGGCGTCCAAGAGGCATCCTAATCAGACGCCCCAGCCACCTCATCTGGTTCCTCTCAATGTGGAGGAGCAGCAGCTCCACTCTGAGCTCTTCCCGCATGACCGAGCTTCTCACCTTATCTCTAAGGGAGAGCCCGGACACCCTGCGGAGGAAACTCATTTCGGCCGCTCGTATCCGGGATCTCGTTCTTTCGGTCACGACCCGCAGCTCGTGACCATAGGTGAGGGTAGGAATGTAAATCGAGAGCTCCGCTTTTCGGCTTAGCTCCTTCTTCACCACAACGGACCGATACAAAGTCCGCATCACTGCAGACGCCGCACCGAGCCGCCTGTCGATCTCCCGTTCCGTTCTTCCCTCACTCGTGAACAAGACCCCAAGATATTTGAACTCCTCCACTCGGGGCAGGATCTCATCCCCGACCCGGAGAGGGCACTCCGCCCTTTTCCGACTGAGGACCATGGTTTCGGATTTGGAGGTGCTGATTCTCATCCCAGCAAAACTCTGCTGCGAACCGTTCCAGTGAGAGTTGCAGATCACAGCTTGATGCAGCCAACAGAACCACATCATCTGCAAAAAGCAGACTCAATACTGAGGCCACCAAACCGGACCCCCTCTACGCCTCGGCTGCGGCTAGAAATTCTGTCCATAAAAGTTATGAACAGAAACAGTGACAAAGGGCAGCGTTGGCGGAGTCCAACTCCTGAAGCGCCCCCCGCACAACTCCCCGAACACCTTCTCAAAGTCCCCAAAACATATGTAGACTGGTTGGGTGAACTCCCATGCACCCTCGAGGACCCTGCCGAGGGTGTAGAGCTGAGCCGCTGTTCCATGGCCAGGACAAAAACCACACTACTCCTCCTGAATATGAGGTTTGACTTCCCGACAGACCCTCCTCTCAAGCACCTCTGAATAGACCTTACCGGGAAGGCTGAGGAGTGTGATTCCCCCTGTAGTTGGCACACACCCTCCGGTCCCCCTTCTTAAAAAAGGGGGGACCACCACCCCAGTCTGCCAATCCAGAGGCACTGTCCCCGATGTCCACGTGATGTTGCAGAGGTGTATCAACCAGGACAGCCCCACAACATCCAGAGCCTTTAGGAACTCCGGGCGAAGAGACCCCAGACTCTGCTTCCTTATGGGAAGGCTTGTCCGTGGCATTGAGGAGGTCTTTGAAGTATTCTTCCCACCGACTCACAACGTCCCGAGTCGAGGTCAGCAGTGCCCCATCCCCACTATACACAGTGTTGAGACGCCGGATGTTGGACCAGAATTTCCTCAAAGGTGTTCGGTAATCGTTCTCCATGTCCTCACCGAACTCCTCCCATGCCCGAGTTTTTGCCTCAGCGACCACCAAAGCTGCATTCCGCTTGGCCAGCCGGTACTCATCAGCTGCCTCGGGAAGTCCCACAGGCCAAAAAGGCCCAATACGACTCATTCTTGATGGCATCCCTCACCGCTGGAGTCCACCAACGGGTTCGGGGCTTGCCGCCACGACAGCCACCGACGACCTTACGGCCACAGCTGCGGTCGGCTGCCTCAGCAGTGGAGGTGCGCAACATGGTCCACTTGGACTCGATGTCCCCCACCTACCCCGAGACGTGGGTGAAGTTCTGCCGGAGGTGGGAGTTGAAACTCCTTCTGACAGGGGATTCTGCCAGACGTTCCCAGCAGACCCTCTCAATACGTTTGTGCCTCTCAGGTCGGACTGGCATCTTCCCCCACCGTCTGTGCCAACTCACCACCAGGTGGTGATCATTTGACAGCTCCGGCCTTCTCTTCACCAGAGTGTCCATGACATACGGCCGCAAGTCCGATGACACGACCACAAAGTCGATCATCCAACTGCGACCTAGGGTGTCCTGGTGCCAAGTGCACGTGTGGGACACCCTTATGCTTGAACATGGTGTTCGTTATGGACAATCCGTGATGAGCACAGAACTCCAATAACAGAACACCACTCGGGTTCTGATCGGGGGGGGGGGGGGGCATTCCTACCAATCACGCCCTTCCAGGTCTCACTGTCATTGCCCACGTGAGCATTGAAGTCCCCCAGCAGAACGACGGAGTCCCCAGCAGGAGCGCTCTCCAGCACCTCCTCCAGGGACTCCAAAAAGGGTGGGTACTCTGATCTGCTGTTTGGCGCATAGGCACAAACAACAGTCAGGACCCGTCCGTCCCCCCACCCGAAGGGGGAGGGAGGCTACCCTCTCGTCCACCGGTGTGAACCCAAACGTACAGGCGCCGAGCCGGGGGGCAATAAGTATACCCGCACCTGCTCGGTGCCGCTCGGCAACTCCAGAGTGGAAGAGTGTCCAATCCCTCTGGTGAGGACTGGTACCAGAGCCCAACCCGTGTGTGGAGGCGAGGCCGACTATATCTAATCGGAACTTCTCGACCTCGCGCACCAGCTCGGGCTCCTTCCCTGCCAGAGAGGTGACGTTGCACGTTACCTCGAACCAGCTTCTGTAGCCAGGGATCGGATCGCCAAGATCACCGCCCAGCTCACAATGAACCCGACCTCTATGGCCCTTCCCACAGGTGGCGGGCCCATGGGAAGGTGGACCCACATTACCCTGTCGGGCTGTGCCCGGCCGGGCCCCATGGGTGCAGGCCCGGCTACCAGGCGCTCTCCTTTGAGCCCCACCTGCAGGCCTGGCTCCAGCGGGGGGCCCCGGTGACCCGCGTCCAGGCAAGGGAAAACTTTTTCCTCTGTTTTGAGTCATCATAGGGGTATTTAGAGCTGCGCTTTGTCTGGTCCCTCACCTTGGACCTGTTTGTCACGGGTGATCCTGCCAGGGGCATAAAGCCCCAGACACCTTATCTCCTCGGATCATAGGGACACACAAACCCCTCCACCACAATAAGGTGACGGCTCAAGGAAGGGGTGTAGTGTATTTTGCATTGGTATTATGCATACTATGGATATAATTTTTGCCCTTCAGTCTCTTCCTTGTTGTTGTGTCATGAACTCTGATCTTAACTGAGGCAAGGGAGGCCTGCAGTTCTTTACAAGTTTTCCTGACTTTCTTTGCGGCCCCCTGGATGAGTGAGTCATTGCTGTTCTCTCAGGCTAATCTTTGTAGGCCGGCCGCTCCTGCGAAGGTTCACCACTGTTCCATGTTTTCTCCACGTGAGGGTAACGGCTCTCCCTCCCTATGGTTCGCAGTAATCCTAAAGGTTTAGAAAGGGCTTTTATAACAATTCCTATACTGATAGATGTCAATTACTTAATTTCTCCACTGTTCTGGAATTTCTTTACATCGTGTCATTTTGTTGCAGCTTTTTTAGATCTTTTGTCTGCCTTGATTATTGTCAGGACAGATTCTGTTTATGTGATTTCTTGATTGAACAGGTCTGGCGGTAAAAGGCATGGGTGTGATCAGTGAAAATCAACCAAATATTGTGATTAGCCACAATTAATTCAACATTTAACAAGGGGAATAATTAACTTTTCACACAGGGCCAGTTAACTTTGAGTAGCTTTTTTTTTTTTCACCTTCATGAATGAAATCATTTAAAAACACCATTTTAAATTCACTTGGGTTATATTGGTCTGATATTTACATTTCTTTCAAGATCTTAAACAAAGGGGGGAAACTATGCAAAAATATAAGACTTTGAGAAGGGGGCCAATACTTTTTCACGCCATTGTATATTAATAAAATAAATATTAGTTGCTACTTCGCAAGATTTCTATCTCTGTGTGGGGGGGGTCCTGAAACTTAACCCGACGATACGAGGGACCACTGTACAGTACGCGCACGCACACACACAGTTCCTGTGGCGTGAATGTGACGCGCTCCTCTGTCCGCAGGTGTCGTGTGGCGCTTCTGCGTCGGGTGCGTCTTTGTCGTCGTCCGTGTCGTCGCCGCGCCAGCCTTGGCGTCAGCGCATCACCAGAGTCAACCTCAGGGACTTGATCGTGTGTCTGGAGCAGGACGGCAGCACCGCGCGATCGCTCACGCTCTACAAGGCGCTGCTCAAGTGAGCGCCGCCGCCACACCGGACCCCCGCCCTCACCTCACGCTCCGCGAGGTGCCTCAAGTGAGGGCGGACCGCCGCCGCCCCGGCCCTCCCGCCGCAGTACGAGGCACCGCTCGAGTGAGGACGAGACCCCCAGCCCCGTACATGTGCCGTCCCCGTCAGCACGGAAACACTTCCTGTATTATCACATGACCACGCGGGGACGGATCAGCCGGAAGCCGTTAGCACTTAGCTTCGGAGCTAACTGACAACAGCTCGGCTTTTGTGGCAACCATTTGCTAAAGGGTTCTTGTCCTAACCTGCGCACTCGGTTTCATAACACTAAAATGTTGTGGCTCCGCCCGCTGACGTATCGAAACAGTCAGAGGCGGGCTGGTCGAGAACTATCATGATTTGACCATGAGGGGCCGTAGATGAAATGCTAGCAGGCACTTTTTTTTCTACTATGCTAAGACGCTAAAGTTTTGTAAGCGTGTCGCGATTGTCGTTCTACGAAGGTTCGGATTGTTCAAGTCAAGTCGGTGGAGCAAAGACGCGGCGCACGCTTTGTGGCCTGCGTCGCGTTCCCGCTCGCGCCGCAGCGCACGGACTTTCACACTTTGATCTTGTCATGCAAAATGCAGTTTTTCTTCACTTTTTACGACTTTTTGCAGGTTTTTAATGCTTTGTTTTGGTTGTCGTGACGACCACCACGGTCGCTGCGTCCTCCCCGACTTTGACCATTATTTATATTTCCTACATTCTCTACTCGATCGTGGACTTTTACACTTGTTTGTACCTTTACTCAAATAAAATAAAGACCTTTGGAAAGTGCACACGAGTCACATGAGCGGGCAGTGATGTCACCACGGTGATGTCATCTCATCTGGACTGGCAGGTCTGGGCGAACTGTTCTGCTCAAGGGCCTCATTTGATTTTCAACATTGGATGCATGGGCCATTGGTAGATGAGGTTAACAATAATAAAAGTCTTTCTCATGTTTCATTTGTATGATTAATACTTATTTAAAGGGGGAGTTTGCAGTTTTGAGACAACTAGCAAGATTCGAATGTAGCCTCACTTCACTGTGCTTCTGATGGCTGCCATTGCCCAGTGAACAAATGAGGGATGAGGCCCCCTCCCCCAGAGATGGACTTTTCAAAATGGTTTCAGTCAAGCTCCTGAAGCACAAGCTAACAGATTAGCACGAGGTTGCGGGGCTGCTCGAGAGTGCACGGCAGAGGGTTGACACCTCGTTGGTCAGGTCTTATCTCTGGTAGCTCCCCCTTTAACTTATAACCAATTATTCAATAGAATATATATAAAAATGTATACACTTGTTTATTTTACAATTTACAATACTTTTGCTAATTAATAAAATTATGTTAAAGGAATGTCAAACTCGTTTGTATTTGTTTCACTAAAATAATGACCTAATCAATGAGATAATACAAAGTAAAAGAATAGATGCATTTTAATGCATACATATTTAGGGTTAAATGCTAAAATAATGCAACAAATATTACAGGACTCTTAATCATGTAAATGCTCGATGGGGCAGATTAAAGCGCAGAGCGGGAAACGGGCGGGCCCCGTGCCAGTTTGACAACTGTTACCTCACGTGCATTTCGTCTGCAGTCGTTGCCTTTTTGTGCTTTTCAATGGTTGCCCTTGGAAATGCACAGTGCACATATTTGAAATATCGTGTCAATCTGCAAGGACCGCTTTGGATTCAGGTCACAAAAGAAATGCGAAATGTGGGCGGTGTGGCGCAGAGGGTAATGGTACACCCCGGAGCGTCGTCAGTTCGTATCCCCGCCCCACAGTGCGTCTCGTCGTCCTGTCCCCGGGCAACACTGTGGTGGTCGGAGGGGCCGTAGGCATAGAATGGCAGCCGGGCTTGCATCAGACTGCCCCCTGCAGGGCAGCTGTGGCTACACGAGTAGCTTCCCACCACCAGGTGAATGAATAATGTGTGACGCTGTCTGCTAAGTGTGCCCATTTAAGAGTAATGCATTAGTTTTCCATCCATTTTCTGAGCCCCTTCTCCTCACTAGGGTCGCGGGCGTGCTGGATCCTATCCCAGCCACCATCGGGCAGGAGAAGGGGTACACCCTGAACTGGTTGCCAGCCAATCGCAGGGCACATACAAACAAACAAACAAACAACCATCCACACTCACATTCACACCTACGGGCAATTTAGAGTCTCCAATGAATGCATGTTTTGGGGATGTGGGAGGAAACCGGAGTACCCGGAGAAAACCCACCCAGGCACGGGGAGAACGCGCAAACTCCACACAGGCGAGGCCGGGGATTGAAAGCCGGTCCTTAGAACTGTGAGGCTGACGCTCTAACCAGTCGTCCACAGTGCCGCCTATATTTAAATGTATTCTTTTAAAAATGTTGTTTATTGATAGCATATGCTTTGGTATGGATAAAACTGTAACCCTAATGAAACTCGATTGAGGAATAAGCAAATTACGACTTAATTTCAATGTCCACGCATGGTCTATGGGCGCGTCCACCTCCCCAACACGACCGCTATTTAGAGCGGCGGTTCCGGGCTGCTTCATTGCGCTGGCGTATCTACCCATTCATGCTGTGTCTACGGTCGTATCTACGTATTCACATGTGTGCGTGTGCGTGTGCGTGCGTGTGCGTGTGTGTGTGTGTGTGTGTGTGTGTGTGTGTGTGTGAGTACTGTCCCTTTAAAAGTTTGGAGCCTAGACGGCGCGCCCCTATGACGTCACCTTCCTCGAGGCCAAGATGGCGGCGTCGCTGGGTGGAAGCCTGATGGAAATTTGCGCGTTTGAGCGGGAAGCCGTCCAAAGGTTCCGAGAGGTCCAAATCAACCTTGGTGAGATAATCGCATACTTGCGTGGATTCTGTCGCGTTGTGATTTTGGCAAACGCGCCAACGTGCTGAAACGGACAACAAACGCTAACAGCAGCTAGCGGCGTTAGCATGCTGTGCCCTGCGGCTTTTTCAAATTGTATTTATTTATTTTTGTAATGGACATTGCTCGTGTTTGGTCCCCCCACAGCTGCCGAACAAAACAACAAACATTCTTAAAAGAAAAAAAAAAGTATCACGGGACTATCCCAACGTACTTGAGTGTCCGACTTGCAAGTTTGTCACAGGCGGGAGGAGTTCGCATAATTATTTATCTGTCATAAATCAGAAGGAAGTCTTAACTGTAAACTTCCAATTTGGGTAGAGTATAAAACGTACAACGCTAACCGGCTTAATGTCTCAAAAGTGCCATCCATCATCACCAAAATGTAGGTGGACAACTCTGCTTATGCCCACTCATCCTCTGAAGAGATTCAAACGATAGCACTAATATTACACATTTTGTGCACGTTAGGGTTTTTCGTCATTAAGTGACATTAAGGTTTTCTGGCAAGTGAACGCATATGAGAGGAAAAGGCTTCACATGCACAAAATCTGTCATATTGGCGTTATTGTTTTGATATTTGCAGAGGTTGAAGTGGGGATAAATCCAAATGTCCATATACACGATTGATGTTAGTTTTTGCACATTAAGTGACGTTAAGTGTTTTGGACTGTCCTGTTCTGCACGAGTCCGAGTTAGTCTTAACTTACTCAAATTTTAAAATTTGAAGCAAGTTTAATCAAAATCTAAAGAGAACAAGGGCTAGCACTAGGTCCTTCCCCGCCCAAACTTCCTCCTAATCCCTTTAGAACATGTAATCAGTTGAAGGATGACTCTCTTGATGTTCTTTCTTGTCCTTCAAAATGTCCTTTTACCTTCGATTATAACGGGAGCGTCGGCCGTGCGTTCACCGAAGGGTCACGCGGCGTCTCGGTCGGCAGAAAGCCGACGGGAGTCAACGGCCGACTTTTCGGGTAATTCACGCTTATTTCCGTTAATTAATAAACGGTAGTGCGGTGTCGCGTTATGGGCTGTACATCCACGTCGTCACCAGAGGATTCTTCAAGCTTTTACGGCATCCCGAAGACACGGGAAGCTCATCGAGAGCTGACGTCGCACGAGTGGAACCAAACCGACCGACCGTGTTTGCTTCCGGCACTTTATATCGTAATGCCGAGAGACTTAACTTTGTAATAACATGTTTTGTAATATAAAATTATATATTAGATGTATTTTGGCCCAAACAAACACAAACAGCCGCCCGCCTCTCGCTCGACGTCGGCCCTAGAAAATGGACGGAAAGAGCGGAACTATGTCGATGTGTTGTGCGCAGCTTCGGCGGCCGCTCCGGGAGCTGTGAAATTTGCCGACTCTGCCGGAGCGTTCCACTACGACGGCGGCGGGAACGTGCACTCTGTCGCCAGCAGCAGATTCATCACATGGTCAGGACGCAGCTTCTCATCTTCATCATGATGATGATGTTGTTATCCATAGTAGTATTGTTTTTCTTTTGCTTTTGTTTCTGATGATGATGATGATTGTTACCATTCTTTTTTTTCTTCTGCTTCATCTTGTTATGATGACCATTGCTATGACTTTTCTTTTCGTTAACACTTTTCTTACCATTATTCTTATTGTTATTGTTTTTCTTATTTTTCGTCCTTTTTCCCTTCTGCGTCATCTTAATGATAATTAGTTTTCTTTTTTTCTTTTTCTTATGATAATAAATTTCCTTTTTTTTCCCTTTCTGTTTATTATTCTTGTAATTATTTTTCCTTTTGCAAGGACAACACTTGCTTTTGCCACGGGACATTTTGGCAAGAATATAAGAGAACCTTTTACTTTTAAAGAGTTGCAAAATGTGTCCGTTTGGACGTCGTGCCGCGAGTTCCCCTTTGAAGAATGTTTGCGTTTGTCGTTTCGGTCAGGACCGCGTCTGGCGACGCGGTGGAGCTGGTGGAGCGTTGGTTGGACGGCAACTTGCTGAACAACGCCGTCCGGCTGCGCTTCGCTAACTGCCGCGTGGTGCCGGGGGGCGTCGCCGTCGCCGAGACCCCCGACGACATCGTCGTCCTCGTCGCCACCGATCGGAGCGTTCATAGGGTGCCGCTGCCGCACCCGAAACGCATGTATCGCAGCGTAAGTACTAGTTGGCTAACACTTAACATTTATCACCGGCGTTGGGAATATGGAATGGAAAACGTGTCATTCAATCCAAGTTTCATTTAGAAATGTCCATGATTACACCGAGTTAGATTCGAAAAGCTAATGTGAGGGCGCTAACGTGACCGCTGGCATGTTCAGGATGTGGCGACGGAGCTCCACATGCAGTCGGTGTTGACAGACGTGGCCAATCTGAACCTGGAGGACGCGTGTCACGCCGCCGCCATCCCCGCCGCGTACATCCCCGCCGGCGGTGCGGCGGGTACCGCCGCCGCATGGCTGACCCCGCAAGGGGACGCGCACTACGCCTTGGCGTCGCCCACGGGGGGCGTGGTGGTCATCACGCTATCCGCAAACGCACTGCAAGGTGGGCAACTTTGTACGCTCGCACACAAAGCGACGGTCACAGTGTGCTGCTGATGCATTGTGTGTGTGTGTCTGCGTGTCTGCGCGCGCAGGGGCCGTGTGCGTGTCGGAGCTGAAGAGGAGTTCCGTGATGCGGCGTTTGTCCGGGTGGATCCCGAGCGCCATGCGCGGCGACCGTAGCGCCTCGGACTGCGTGGCGAGCGTGGCGGGGCGGGCGCTGGACGACGACTCGCTGGTGGTGGCCGTGTGTCACGACCATAAACTGCGCGTGTGGTCCCTCAAGGTGAGCGCGCGCACACGCACTTTCGTTATTTGATCGTTTAATCTGCCATTGGAAAAGATTCTTGCTGTAAATAGTTTAAACAAGTTTTATAATTGGTACAAAACACCTGTTATTTTTTTAAATGTTTTAAAATCCGAAATAAAATGAATTCACTCGGTAAGAGAGAGTGTTTTTGCCGCGTGGCGTTTGGCGAGTGGAAAGATTTCAAAGCGTTCGCTCATTCCCAAATCGCTGTCGAGGGATTTTTAGTGGACATTTTAGGAACTGTCGAGGAAGTAAAGTGGCCAATCCAAGCACACTCAGCATTTCGTTTTGGGAAATGTTGCCAATTTGAGTGGTGGTTTCAAATGCGATTTTGAAAATGAATGTCAGTGGCGAATGTCTGCTGAAATGTGGAGCGGCACTTGTGTTAGGCGGGCGACACGTGGCCTTTGAAGGCATTTGTGGTGTTTGCGTGCGTGCGTTCAGGATGAGGCGTGCGTGCTGGAGGCGGACATGTTGGACTATGTGCCGCTGTCGGCGGGCGTGAAGCGCGGGGGGGCGGCGGGCGCGGGCCACCGCGTGCGCCTGACCTCTTGCGCCGCCTCCGGCCTGCGCCTGGCCGTGTACGTGGCGACGCCCCGCGGAGGCCAGTTCGTGGTACTGCAGCTGCTGGCCGCCGACGGCGAGCGCTTCGGCCTGGAGCGTGTCTCGTCGCTCTTCTCCGCTCAGGTGCGGCGCCCGTCGGGACTCTCCGGCGTGACTCGTTGCTAGCGGCTCTCGGTTTGACCGTGTGGAATGTTTTGGCGCAGGAGAATCTGGTGGACTTCGCGCTGACCTCCGCTGACCTTTGGGCGCTTTGGTTGGACGACTCCAACGACAGCGTTGTCAAATACGTCAACTTTGAACAGTGAGACGCGAGCGGAGACGCTTCTTCGTCCCTCGCTTGGACTCCCTGCGTATCGCTTCGTCCTTCCTGTCTGCGTACAACTTCCTTCTTCCTGCGCGCAACGTTCTGCTTCCTTTCTGACTTCCTCCTTCCTGTGTCCGTTTGTTGTTGTTTGTCAGGAACGAATCGGGCCAGTGGAATGAGGTTTTTGTTCAGCCTCCTCCCGAAGAGGAAGTCGACATCGGCGAGGACCGCGACCCGCGCGTAAGTCGTCCGTCGAGCTCGCCGCATCGAGCGAGAAAGCAAAACGTTTGAAAGGGCGCGTGTGTGCCGATCGACAGGAGACCTACTTGGACGCCATCTTCTCTCCGCTTCGCTTCACGCCGGCGGCCGTCGTCAAAGCTGTACAGGTGAGCGCCTGTTACCATGGGGACGGGACACGTTACCGTGACAGCGTGATAACTCTTCATCCGCGTCGTCTTCACCGTGAGATCTTCCGGCGAGGCCCGTGTGTCCTCCCTGACGTGTCCTGGGAGGGACTGAAGAAGGAAGTCACGCTGGCCGTCCAGAACGAGGTGAGCGCCGTCGTCATAATCCTCATCATCACCGGTGGTCATCACCGCGAAGCAACCTTCCGTTAGCTTCAAAACAATGAACGTCCGATTTTCTGATGAGTAAACGTGAAGTACTCGTGAGAACAGAAATGAGCCAATTTCAAACAACAATGAGTGAGTCAATCATTGACTTGATTTGGTGATTTTGGTACTGGCACCAGATGTTACATTGTAATGTGAACTGGGGGCGACTAAATTGTTTATGTAACAAGGATTGAAGGAGAGAAGAAGGGACAATTGTATGATTCCTAAATGGAGCTAATGCTAGCAGCAAACGAGTTAGTTACCTTCGTCTCCATTATCATCCGGAGGGTCTCGGGCTGAAACTCGGCTGCTTCTAGGCAATCCAGAGGGATTTGACTCATCTGACGATTCCGGATTCCATTTACGATCAGCCGGCAAGCGGCCGAGAGCATCTCTCCACGTGGCCCGGCATTTTGGGCGATAGCTTTGCTGCAAAAGGGATCGGCTCGGAGCGTCATCCCTTATACCTTTATTTTAATGCATCTAAGGCGTCGTTCCTATCGGTCGCAGGAATATTTTTCTTGCCATGGCGCAATACATTTCTAATACCGAAAGCTTTTTTTCATTTTGTCTTCAGTTTCCTCCATTATGCTTGCCTCTTCTCATTGTCTCCTCCTCCTCCTTCCTCTTCTTCAATCTGGGGGAGGGATGTTCACCTCGAGGCATTGTTGCCCTCTACAGGGTGCCGTTCTTCATTGCAGTTATCCAGAGGCTTGACGATCACACACAAACCGTTAAAAAACGCCACTGACCTCTTTAGATGGCATCGGCGGGGAATAGCTCGATTCTGAATGACGTCTTCGGACGGCATTGGCAGGGAACGAGTTAGAGGTCAGAGGACAACTCTCTTTCTTTAACTCTAGAACCCCTTTACAACCCACATCTGCCATTTCCAAGTGATTATACAGCCAGCTATACAGCAGTTAAATGGATACATATGATTCAGAATGCGCCTTCTGCTTGTTGCATCCAGCGCCTTGTTTTGGCAAAAAAAAAATTCTGACACAATAAGTATGGAAGCAATCTTGTCTTTGCAAGGAGAGGAAAAAGTACAAGTCTTACGAGTTGTCACCTCATACCGAAGCCCAGACTAAACTCCCCCTTGTTATATCGAAAGAAAACAAAACAATTATCTAAGTCCAGCTGCAACAAGTATTTCACACACAGAGCTAGTAGTCACAACATAACAATAACGCATGTGCAGGTTGTCTAACATGACTAGGAACAAGTATTACTCACACAGAGCTAACAGTCATCAATAAAGCATGTGAAGGTTGTCTAAAACTAATAGAAGTAATATTTGATATATATATTAAACATACATTTTCCAACACAGCCGTCCGGTCTTCGGCTCTATCCGGCGCTGTGATGTCACGTGAGCCGAACAGCCTGTTCATTCGTACTGACATAACCTTGTGACATAGCGTCACATGGAGCCAGCGGCCACTCCCTTTTTCTGTTGTACGGCTGCTACTTGGCCGCTCGTCGTCGTCGCTGTCCGATCGGCTCCAACGTACGCTTTGACGATCCCGAGTTCAATCGGGTGCGCCTGTTCGTCGAAATCCTCCTCCTCCTCATATTCCGACGCGTTGCTCGCCATTGCGTATTGTGTACAGCGCGCTGTGTTTGTCAATTGCAACGCCACTTCCGGTCGCCCTTGCGGTGGCTCGAGTAACCGCACCCCGGTGTCTCAAGCTTCGGGTATGTTCAGGGAGGGCGCTATACGCATCATAAAAACCTCTTTTTTTTTTTTTTTTTAGCTAAACTGTAGTTGACAATTTGCTGGGAGTGACGTGCATGTATTACACAACATAAACAATGCAAATATGAATTTTAACTGACCCCATAACTTCTTTGTCCTCTGACCTTTAAGGGATGGATATTGAAAAGATGTTTTTTTTTAATCTGATTTATTGAAAAAAAATGGACATATTAATGGATTATTAAAATAATCATTAGTTTCAGCTGCAGTTAATTTGTGGGTTTGTTTCAGCTCCAGAGCAGCGTGACCGAGTTTGAGTTTTCCCAGGAGGAATATCGCCACCTTCAGGTGGAGTTCTGGTCCAAGTTGTACGCGTGCTGTCTTCAGTACCAGGAGGTTCTGTCCACACCGCTGGCCATCAGCGTCAGTCCTCACAGTCACATGGCGTGCCTGCTCAAGAAGGTACGCCGCCGCCTTTTTTTCCCATCTCGTTGTGCTCGCGGAGGCCAGCTGGAGAGCAGCGTTGTTGTCCTTTTAGGGTTTCGTTTCCTTCCTGCTGCCTTGTTTCGCCGTGGACCATCTCTACCTGACCTCTGACGACTACTTCCTGTGTGGAGACGACACGCTGCTCGCCGAAGGTAAACTGTCGGCACATTTGTGTGTGCGCGAATCGGCGCGTCCTGATGTGTGTACGTGTGTGTTCAGAATCGTCAGTGAGTGCGGACGTGGCGACGCTGTTGTCGTGTTTGCGTCTGCTGAGGGACGCCGTGTCCTTCGAGATGGCGGACCACATGGAGAAAGCCCTCCGACACGCCGAGTCGCCGGAGACCGGCGCCGACGTCATCTTGGACAAAATGTTGGCGCACGACAAGTCAGTTGCACGCACATATGTATTGATGCGGCGATGTCACATGGTCATCGTGCGTGTTTTTGTGTGTGTGCAGTCAAAATCTGATGGAGGACATTGAGTGCAAACTGCAGGACATTCGCAACCTGTCGGCAGCCGTGTCGGTTCTGCTGAGGGAGGTGGACCTGGAGACGGACTCGGAGTTTGGAGAAGGTCCCATCTTACCGGGTAGGACCTTCGTTCGGTCATTTATTGACAAGAACCGTATTGAGGTTGTCGCGTGAAGTTTGGTTAATGATGAACTTTTCATTCAAAGAGTTGAGCTGTTTTTTTTTTGCCACTCCCAGTTAAAGTTTACTCTAAAACTAAACCTTAAACAAAGACAATTGCACCTTCCATCCATTTTCTGAGCCGCTTCTCCTCAGTAGGGTCGCGGGCGTGCCGGAGCCTATCCCAGCCACCATCGGGCAGGAGGCGGGGTACACCCACATACAAACAAACAAGCATTCGCACTCACATGCACACCGACGGGCAATTTAGAGTCTTCAATTAACCTGCATGCATGTTTTTGGGATGTGGGAGGAAACCGGAGTACCCGGAGAAAACCCACGCAGGCACGGGGAGAACATGCAAACTCCACACAGGCGGGGCCGGGGATTGAACCTCCGGTCCCCAGAACTGTGAGGCAGACGCTCTAATCAGTCGTCCACCGTGCCGCCACAATTGCACCTTGTTTATTTAAAACAAGGAAACTATGTTGTCTTTATTTTTTTAATTTAAAATTGTATTATTGTTTGTCCTTTTATTGGGTTTATTAGCGGGATAATTTGGGATGAAAATGGCCAGAATGACCTTTTTTAAGCTAGTCTATTTGTTTTTTTTGCCTGACATTTAAGATGACCGGATTTCTCAATAATATTCGATATGTTAAGCTTTGCTCTGATTGGATTGCTGTTATTCTAATGTACAGTCCCATCCAAAAGTATTGGAATGGCACGGTCAAATCCTTTGTTTTTGTTGTGTTCTAAAGACATTTGGGTTTAGGATCAAAAGATGAATATGAGACAAAAGTTCAGAATTCCAGCTTTTATTTCATGGTATTTACATCTGTGCTCTGTGCGCATGCGCTGATGTAACGGCCTGCAAGTGGTGCTTGATGATGTCTGTTCCAATACTTTTGCTCACTTGAAAAGTGGGTGGCTTCAAACAAGTTGTTTCACACATCTAGATGTAAATGCCATGTAATAAAAGCTGGAATTTTTTTCCCCTCCTCCTATTCATCTTTTGATCTGAAACCCAAATGTCTTCAGTATATAACAAAACCAAAGGAATTGACCCTGCCGTTCCAATACTTTTGGAGGGGACTGTAAGTCCACGGCTACTCATTGAAAACGTTCACGAGGAGTATATTCGTCCGTGGAAGGAAACGTTTGGATTCAAGTTGGCGAACTGAAACGTCCACGGCGGTTGCTCAGTTAACGGCGTGAATTAGCTCATTTTCATCAGCCAATCACAGGCAGGAGTCCAGATGAAGTGATCGTGCGTGCGTGTGTGCGTGTAGGTGCGAGTATGAGTGTGCGTGTGAGCGTGTGCCAGTTGTACTCCAGCGCCACTGCCGTGTCGCTGGTGTGTCAAGCTCTGAGTCACATGAGCACCACGCGGATGCTCCTCTGCAGGGACATGCTCCTCCTCCTCAAGATCTGCCTGCGCCATGAACAACCCGTACGTATACGCGTGCACACACACGCATGCGCAGGGTTCTTCCTGGCTCAAATGGAGGCAGAGGTGGTACCGTTCTGATCATACGCACATGCGGTGTTAATGAAAGTTTGTGCGTGTGTCAGGTGTTGCCAGGCGGAGGGTCTCAGCTGCTTCAGATCCAACAGGAAGCCATTGTGCGCACGTCTCAGCTGTTGTCGTCGTACTTCCTGCTCAAGCACGTCAGTCAGAGCATCACCGTGACCGTCGCCGACGACGCCATGTGAGTGCGCTCGCCTCTTTGGACACGTGCACGTCGCTTCTGCTTGTGACCCTTCACCTCTCCTCAATCGTGCTCCTCCAGAGACGCCAATCTGCAGCACCTCAACGCCTTGCACCTGAATGACACCCACGCACTCACAAACTACAACACAGGTTACAAACAATACAACTTCGCTCCTGTGTGTGTGCGCGTGTAAAACATCCTCCTCGTGTGTGCGTGTGTTTCCGTGTTCAGCGGTGAGCTGCCAGTCAGCGGTGGAGATGTTCTACCAGAGTTGCGGCCGCAAACTGATCATCCGCCACCTGTTCTCCCAAAGCGCGGCAGCAGGCGGCGGCGCCCTCGTCAACTGGAGCGACATGATGGCCAACGTCGTCCAGCTGCTCGCTCAGCTGCTGTATCCTCCTCGTGAAGATTGACGGTGTCTTGACGTGACAGGTTGTTAAGGGAACTTAACTGCCGCGTCCCAGCTGGCCCAGCAACCCGACGTTCCACTTCCCAGAATGCCTCATGGCCAACTGTCAGTACACGCAGTTGCAGGTCTGTACAGTGTGATGTCATCACCGCACTGATGACATCATCAGTCACGAGGGAGTAGGGAATTGAGTGAATGATGATATACACACACACGCAGTGCTGCACGATTATGGCCAAAATATTAATCCTGAGTATTTCGTTCAATATTGGAATCACAATTATTAATTATTAAAATCTGTAAATGTTGTGTGACTTTGACGAGCGCTCCGCTTGACTGACTAGGAGAAAAAATCGGTTTGACTCAGGACCCCCGAAAATGGCACCTACGAAGAGAGCACCTTACGGAGCACAGTTTAAATTGCAAGCTATCAGTTACGCGGAGGAACATGGGAATCGAGCAGCCGCGAGAGAATTCAAGAGCAACGAATCCACGGTTCGCAAGCGGAGGAAGCAGAAAAACGAGCTTCGCCAAGTCGAGAAGATGAAGCGGAGTTTCCACCGAAACAAGCCGAGGTGGCCCGAGTTGGAAGACCAACTCGAGCGATGGATTAATGAGCGAAGAACAGCCGGGTGAAGCGTCATTGCTGAACAGCCCCCCGGCAACGAGACCGACTCCGACAATGACGAGAGGGAACCCGGCGTGTTTGTTAGAGAACTTGCCCAGCTGTTCATTTCGTATACGGAAGATGAGGACACACCCTATGGTCGTGAAAATACGTTTTAAAAAAAAAAAAAAAAAAGCTTTAGAATAAGTCCGTAACGGCAGAATCTGGAAAATGTGAAAGGGTGTGAATACTTTCGGGTGGCACTGTGTATTTAATGCCACTTTTGAGAAATAATTGATGATAATAATAACAGATGTTACCTTGCGGTGCAGGCGACTCTGCTGCACTCTTTACATACGGTTTCTTAATGTCACTTGCCTTGAATCAAATCATCTCCAGAAAACCTTTCTGAGGCACTAGGTCCAATTTTTACATGCTTCTCTCGGCAGGACTCGCGCTCATAATTCTACTGAGTGACTGAGAGGCTACCGCGGCAGGGAGTGCCTGGCTGGCTTGTTCTTTAGGTAGCTTAATGAAGGCTTAACCATGCGTTCTCGCCCCCAGGTAGCTGACCGACTGACGAACTTGAGAAAGTGCTTCATGTGCAGTAGGGCCGTGTTTTAAATGTAAAAAATTGTCACCGATCAGGCTCATTTAATTATGGCAGCCAAAATCGCGATCACAATGAAAATTTAACTGTGCAGCCGTAGCACGCACACACGCACTCCTTGAGGAACGCGTTCCTCCCTCAGCTGCTGCGTTGTGAATGGTGTGCTGATTTTCCTGCTCCCGAATCGCTTACACAGCTTCTTTAAAAATGTCAAGTGTTTTTTTTTTTTTTTGTGAAAGAGAGGAAGTCCACTGCTTCCTTTTGTGAGTGCAGGACTACGTGCGTCTGATTGGACCGTGGTGTCAGGTGAACGTTGGCTCCTGCCGTTTCATGTTAGCTCAATGCTACCTAGCCAACGGCGAGGGTCACAAGGTGAGCGCGCGCACACAGACGAGACCACCTCAAAGGTGGTTAGCGCATCCCGTGACCTTCGACCTCTTCCTGGTTTCCCATCAGGCCTTGCAGTGTTTCCAGGAAGCCATCACCGAGGTGGAGAAGGAAGACTTTCTCATGAGATTGACGGGCGGCGGTGACAACCAAGCCGCTGAAGCCGCGTGCTCGCCCGCGCTGCATTACTACAACAAGGTTTGTGCTAAGTCTAACAGACTGCGTGTTTTGGCAAATTTTTTTGTGACAGAATAAGTAAGGAAGCAATCTTCTCTTTGTGGGTTTTTATTACAAGGAAAAAAGAAGTCTTTGCAAAGAGAGGAAAAGAGTTGTCACCCCTCACTGAGGTCCAAGCAAACAATCGCCTCCGTTATACAGAATTGAGAGAGACCGAGAAGAAAATGAAAGCAAAACAATTCTCTTTGTCCAGCTGCACTCAATTCGTCTTTATCAAAAAACAGCTGACTGTCACAACATGGATCAATAAAGCATGTGAAGGTTATATAAACTAATAGAAGTAATATTTGGTATATATGAAACATAGATTTTCCAACTCACTGCGCGACTACAAGGTTCATGCTAATGGACTGCGATCTTGGTTGTCATCTACGACGCAGTGGGCAAGGATATAATTTTGGAAAATATTGCCAATTCAGGAGGAGGTAAATGATGAACAGAACAACCCCAAGGACGGAGCCCTGGGGAAAGCCCGAGGTAACCGGAGAGGGATTGTATTGAAGACTGGGAGTGGTCTGAGAGACAGGAGTGCAACCAGTGAAGGGATGACGTGAGATGCCAATGCCAGAGAGTCTATTGAGGAGGAATGGCGTGTGAGATGGCGTCGAATGCTGCGCCTCAGTCAAGTAGGGTGAGGATGGGGAAAAGAACAGAATCGGCGGCAATGAGGTCCTTTGTTATTTTTGTATGTACAATTCATTTGTGCTGTGGTAGGGACAGAAGTCTCACTGGAGACTGTTAAGGATACGGTGGAAGTGAATTTGAGAGCAGCATTTTTTTTCCAGAACCTTGGAGATGAAAGGAAAGTTTGACATGAGATGAAAGTTATTGTAAATTATTTGACCATTGTGTAGATGGGAAGAGAAATGGAATAGGGGTTATTTTAAAAGAAGAGTTAGTTAAGAATGAAAAAGAGTATCAGATCGAGTGATGAGGCTGAAATTTGAAATTGAGGGTGTTATTTATAATGTGATTAGTGAATGTGCCCCACAGGTAGAGCGTGACCTAGAGGTGGAAGAGAAATTCTGGAAGGAGCTAGACGAAGTGGTTCTGAGCATCCCAGTCAGAGAGCGAGAGAGAGAGAGAGAGAGTCGTGATTGGTGCAGATTGTAATGGACATGTTGGTGAAGGTAATAAGGGTGATGGGTAAGTACGGCATCCAGGAAAGGAACTTGGAGGGACAGATGGTGGTAGACTTTGCAAAAAGGATGCAAATGGCTGTAGTGAACACTTTTTTTCCCCAGAAGAGGCAGGAACATAGGGTGACCTACAAGAGCGGAGGTAGAAGCACGCTGGCGGATTACATCTGGTGCAGACGATGTCATCTGGAGGAGGTTACCGACTGTGGTAGGGGAGAGTGTGGCTAGACAGCATAGGATGGTGGTGTGTAAGATGACTGGTGGTGGGGAGGAAGATTCGGAAGACAACGGCAGAGCAGAGAACCATGTGATGGAAGCTGAGACTGGAAGAGTGTTGTGCAGCTTTTCGGGAAGAGGTGGCACAGGCTCTCGGTGGACGGGAGGAGCTTCCAGAAGACTGGACCGCTGCAGCAGAGGTGATCAGAGAGGCAGGCAGGAGAGTACTTGGTGTATCTTCTGGCAGGAAAGGAGAGAAGGAGACTTGGTGGTGGAACCTCACAGTAGAGGAAATAATACAATGAAATAGGCTAGCTAAGAAGAAGTGGGACACTGAGAGGACCGACGGCTCAAGGAGGGGGAGAAGTTTGTCAACTGAGAAATTGGAGGGAGTGAGACCTGAGCAGCAGATTAGGTCCAGGACGTGACCTTTGATATGTGTCCGAAAATCAGTAAATTGATTTAATCCAAAATTGTCCGACATGATGAGAAATCTCTGGTTAGAGGTAGAATTAGAATTGTCCATATGGATATTTTCTGTACCGCTTCTCCTCACACGGGTCGCGGGTGTGCTGGAACCTATCCCAGCTGTCTTCGGGCGAGAGGCGTGGTACACCCTGAACTGGTCGCCAGTCAATCGCAGGGCACAGAAACAAACAACCATTCGTTCTCGCATTCACACCTAATGGCAATTCAGAGTCTTCATTTAACCTACCAAGCGTGTTTTTGAGATGTGGGAGGAAACCGGAGTCATCCAGCAGAATTACATTTGGAGAAAGGGTGTATAGGTGAGTAATAGGGCTTCACGATATTTAGTTTAACCGTCGCCCACCACGACTACATAGAAACAAGGTGCCCCCTACTGTTCGGAATGGGACACCGCAGTAGGGTCAACCGGAGCCTTAAAGGTCAGATGCTGACAAAGATGTTATCGGGTCAATTAAAATTCATATTTGCATTATTTATATGTTAGGTAATACATGCACGCAACTTAAAAAAACTGTTTAGCTAAAAATGAGGTTTTTATGACGCATATTGAGCCCCCTCCCCCGAACACACCTGAAGCTCAAGACACCGAGGTGCGGTTACTCGAGCCACCGCAAGGGCGACCGGAAGTGACGTTACATTTGACAAACGCGGCGCGCTGCACACAATACGCAACGGCGAGCAACGCGTCGGAATATGTGGAGGAGGAGGATTTCGACGTACAGGCGCACCCGACTGAACTCGGCATCGTCAAAGCGTACGTTGGAGCCGATCGGACAGCGACGACGACGAGCGGCCAAGTAGCAGCCGTACAACAGAAAAAGGGAGTGGCCGCTGGCTCCATGTGACGCTATGTCAAAAGCATGTCTTTGAAATATTTTTTAACACGACTACACGCATTATATATTCATATATGTTTCAGTGACACGCCACAAGCTTTTACATAGGATGCAGTTTTCCTATATATTGTGCGCACCTCGCTCGAGTAGCGATATAACACGCCGCACACAAAGTCTTTGCCGTGTGTCTGTTGGCTTGTCATCTCGGCAAAAGTACAGACGACAGTACTGAGAAGTACTGAGTGGGTCTTTTTTCCCACTGCCCAGTGCATAGTAACTATAATAGAATCGTAAGTATATACAAGGAAATGCTCACCTCTTGTATAGCCGCTTCGCCGCTGCGAGATTTAGTTCTCTTGCTGGCGGCGGAGGTCCCGACGGCCGTAGGAAAAACAGTCTGCCCCGCAGCCGGATTCGGCCTCTCCCTAACCACACCTATGTATCCAATGCTTTCTCAAAACACACCGGTTCGAAGTGATCGGCACAGTTTGGAATGCTTGGTAGGGAAGCCGTAGCTGAGCACGTTTCTTCCCCTGTCGAGTGTCTTTCACTATCCACTGGTCTTGTCTGAACCATTTGTACAACCCAATGCCACAATAAACCATCGTGACATCGTTCAATCACACGACGACAAATCTACAAGGACGGGAACAATCGCACCCAACGCCGAATGAACAGGATGTTTGGCTCGCGTGACGTCACAGCGCCGGAAAGAGACGACGACCTGAAAGCGCGGGAAAAAGCAGAAGGCGCATTCTGCATCATATTTATCGATTTAACTGCTGTATATCTTCCATGTAATCACTTTGAAATGGCAGTGATGGTTTGTAAAGAGGTTCGGAAGTTATCAAGAAATGTTTTTAAATCTTTGTCCTCTGACCTTTTAAGCACAAGATGACAAAGTTGTGTTCCTAAAACTGCTTAAATGGTCGCCATACTTGAATGTCACTTGAGGCATTCAAGTAGGAGCATTTTTTTTTTAATTTTTTTATTATTATTATTTGCGATTTACCACATTCCTTGAAAAGTGGTTGTACTACCACATATTTGGCCACTGGGTATTTTTGTTTTATTTATTTTGACAAAATATGTATTTTATGAATAAATGAAAAACATACATAATTTAAAGGCAAAAATACTATATCAGGATATATGTAGTTATTGGGATATAAAATTGTGTCCAAATTGCACAGATGTAGTTTGTGCTAATGCTAACAGACTGTGTGTGTGTGTGTGTGTTTTTGTTGTCAGGTGCTGCGTCTGCTGGAGGATGTCTGTCTACCGGAACTTGTAATCCAGTTAGCGACGTTAGCGTTAGTGGAGGCTGTCAATGATCTCAGCAGTCAGGTGATCGCACACACGTACTGACGCAGGATGGACACAATGATTGCAGGGGATCAGGATGAACTTTCTTGTCCCAGAGGGACGTTTACTTTGAACGCTACAGCTTAATGGGTCATACAGGGGACAAGTCCAAGTGTAAACTCTGAAGACAATAGAGCAGGGATCTTCCATTCAAATTGGGAGGGCTCCGCTCGCACGGGTTTCTCAAGGCAACGGTCCGAATCTAAAAATGAAAATGTCTCTCTCCAAACTGTCAGACAATACTGAAATGGCAACAGGCACATTTCCTTTTCACATTTATTTGTGGTTTTGCTTTGCATGAAAAAAGTTATATCCGTCTGTACCGTAAATGAAAGTCTTTTGATTCTACAACCCCAATTCCAATGAAGTTGGGACGTTTTGTTAAAGATAAATAAAAACAGAATACAATGATTTGCAAATCATGTTCGACCTTATTTGATTGAATACACTACAAAGAAAAGAGATTTAATTTTCAAACTGATAAACTTGATTGTTTTTAGCAAATAATCATGAACTGAATTTTATGGCTGCAACACGTTCCAAAAAAGCTGGGGAGAGGGTCGTGTTTACCACGGTGTTACATCACCTTTTCTTTGAACAACATACTATAAACGTTTGGGAACTGAGGACACTCATTGTTGAAGCTTTGTAGATGGAATTCTCTCCCATTCTCGCTCGATGTACAGCTTCAGCCGCTCAACGGTCCGGGCGGGGTCTCTGTTGTCATATTTTACGCTTCATAACGCGCCACACATTTTCAATGGGAGACAGGTCTGGACTGCAGGCAGGCCAGTCGAGTACCCGCACTCTTTTACTACGAAGCCACGCTGTTTTAACACGTACAGAATGTGGGTTGGCATTGTTTTGCTGAAATAAGAAGGGGCGTCCATGAAAAAGATCTTGCTTGGATGGCAGCATATTTTTCTCCAAAACCTGTATGTACCTTTCAGCATTAATGGCATTAATGTATTCCCAAAATGCAGAAATATAAAGTGATTTTGAAATATCCATTTTCTGAACGGCTTCTCCTGACGAGGGTCGCGGGCGTGCTGGAGCCCATCCCAGCTATCTTCGGGCGAGTAGCGAGGTACACCCTGAACTGGTCGTCAGCCAATCGCAGGGCAGACATGGAAACAAACAACCATTGGCACTCACATTCAGACCTACGGGCAATTTAGAGTCTTCAATCAACCTGCCACGCGTGTTTTTGGGATGTGGGAGGAAAGCGGAGTGCCCGGAGAAAACCCACGTGGGCAGGGGGAGAACATGCAAACTCCGGATTTGAACCCGCAGCCTCAGAACTGTGAGGCCAATGTGCTAACCAGCCCTCCACTGTGCCACCAGCTTTTTAAATAAACAGTTCATATTTATATAAAAAGATAAACAAGAACTACATTATCCAGTAAGCTGACACAGACAAAGATGCCAATGCTACAGTTCAGTACAAATAGTGTTTTGATGCTGGTGGCAAACGTTTGAAGTGAAGCAGCACGGGCATCACTGAAGATGCAAATTAAGCCATTATAATGTTCAAGTCAATCATGGGTCAATTTTTGCACATTTCAGGCAAAACGATGAGTTGTTTACCTTGGAGTGACGTCTCAGCAGCTGCATTGACACGTTCTTTTACGAGTACCCAAACATCACTACGTGCTCGTTATCGTTGCCCCAAAATCCACGCTGTCCGGAGCCGACGTTCATTTGCCCCGACGCCGTCCCGGGCTCTCGGTTCGCTTATTTTAAGTGTTTCGCTTAATGTTCCCGCTTTTTATAAAATCCACCGTCTTGCCACATATGAGACGTAATGATTTTGAGCTGGATTCCGGAAGATTCATTGAAAAAACCCTGTTTTCCAAGTCAACTTTCCAAACTTTAGAAAAAGCCCTCAAATCTCTTCCGGGAACAAATACATAAATAAATGAAACAAAACCGTTTGATTGGTTTGTTATGGTCACGTGATCACAACGAGGGCTAGCGTAGGATGGGAGATACGTCGCTGCGTGCACATTCAACTCAAGTCAGCTTGATTTATGGAGCACCACAACTGCAGAATGACAGTTTCACATCAGACAACTGAAACAATAAATGAATAGCAACGTTAAAAATGAGAAAATACCAAAACAGTACAGCATCTCATGCTGAGTCAAATGCCAAAGATGAATTATGGTGACAGTAGCCTATGAGAGAAAAAACACTTTTTATTTAACAGCAATTGATCGTGGGTCAGGCGGCACGGTGACCGACCGGTTAGCACCGGTTGCTGGTCCCAAATCCGACCTCGCCTGTGTGGCGTTTGCATGTTGTCCCCGTACCCGTGCCTGCGGGGATTTTCTTCGGGTACTCCGGTTGCCTCCCACATCCCAGAAACATGGGTTGATTTGAAGACTCTAAATTGCCCGTAGGTGTGGGTGTGACTTATGTGCCCTCCGATTGGCTGGCGACCAGTCCAGGGTGTACCCCGCCTCTCACCCGGAGTTGGCCGGGATAGGCGCCAGTACACCCGCGACCCGCGTGAGGAGAAGGGGTGTAGAAAATGGCTGGATGGATGACCGTGGGTCCGCAAGAGAGCGACGAGGCCTTGACTCGGTCCCGACCCGGCCCGCCATCTGACGATGGGCAACTGGAACTCGATGAGAGCACGAATGTACTTTGTATGCAGGCGGCCTTGTGGACCAGAATCTTCAAGCATCATCTGGACCTCGGGCACAACACTGAAGCTTACCAGGCTTTGATCCAGAACCCAGACTCCAGCATGTAAGTACGCACACGCGTGACACACACGCGTGCATGTTCTATGTGTGTGTGTGTGTGTGTGTGTGTGTGTCTCCAGGCAGTTGGACTGTCTTCGGCAGCTGGTCGTGGTTCTGTGCGAACGAGCTCAGCTTCACGACCTGGTCCGCTTTCCTTACGTCAACCTGCACGACGAGGTCAGACCGAACGAAAACGCCTATAAAATCCAGCGGGAGGTCAAGTGACCGCTAGCCCCGCCCCTTCTCTCTCGTCAGGTGGTCGCAATCATCGAATCGCGGGCGAGAGGCGTGGACCTTCTCACGCACAACTACTACGAACTCCTTTACACCTTTCACATCTGCAGACACAACTACAGGAAAGGTACGCACACGACCAAGCAAATTATACTTTGGCTCAAGTGTCTTGATGAGATTTGAGAGTCCTGGCTAATCGCGGACACGTCTCGGGTCAGGTTTTGTGATTTTGTTCCATTTCGGGCAAAATTTGCTCGGGTGCTAGTTCTGTTGCCGTTTTCGGGGCGTAGAGGAGAGGTGGAAATGCTTGAGTTTGAGGCATTCTTCGTTTTGTAGTGGGCGGGATTTCAGATGGTGACACCAATTTGTGCTACTGCTCCCTTCTGGTGGCAGAACGGTTTTGCAGCATATTTTGCAGATGACCGCCATTTGTTGGGGGATTCCTATTGTGAAAGGGTGAAAGAAGAAAACATTACATGAGGATTATTACCTGATGTTTGTTTCATACATCTTACGTGGAACAACCCGCGATATATTGAGTATATTGGTTATATCCCGCACCGCTACGCACGCACACATACTAAAGGTGTGTGTGTGTGTGTGTGTGTGTGTGTGTGTGTGTGTGTGTGTGTGTGTGCGTGCGTGCGTGTGTGTGTGTGTGTGTAGCGGGCACGGTGATGTTGGAGCTGGCTCTGCGTTTGAGTCGTGAGGTGGGTTCCGTACGCAGCTTGAAGAAGCAGGTCAACTGCTTCCTAGCCGCCATCAACTGTATGCGCCTCATCAGACCCGAGTACGCGTGGATGGTTCTACCCGTTCCAGAGGTGCACGCTCGCACGCACGCACGCACGCACGCTACACGCGCTGCACACGCTCACTCACCAAATGTTTGTTTTTCCCTTACTGCAGTCCGAGCGTCCGGGAACGTCTCCCAAACGAAATTCGGACGGAGAGTTTGTGCCCCCCCCAGGTCAGAGTTCACAGCTGCTGATCAATCCCAAACGGGCGTCGCAACAATTCATCTTGAGAGATGTGAATCGCTTCCACTTTTGAGACGTACAGTAAAAACGTAAAACACAGTACGAAGAGTCACTGATCAATAAGGTTACCAGTAATGTGGCAATGCTAACATGTTTTGTTTTTAATTGTATTCATTCCAATTTTTTACACTTGTGTCAATGATGCCGAGTCCTCTAGCGATTTCGAGCAGTTTGAAATGACTAACCGAGCGCTAATCTGGCACAGATACAGATGGTAGTTCAACGGAACTGTTAGGCAGGATTGTTAGGGGGAAGAAAACAAAATTGGCTCGAGGAGTTGAGTGCCAGTCGACCAGGAAACGAAAGCGACGATGTCGTCAATTGGTGTGCTGCGGTCACATGATTTTCCCGCCGGCGTTGATGGTGGCGCGTGATGTCACGTCCTGTGTGTCAGTGAAGCGTCAGGTGGAAATTTTGGAGCTGGGCGACCTGGAGAAAGAATTCACGATGGCCGAGTGTCGACTGGCGCTGGCGCGACATCGGCCGCGGGCCGCCGCCGCCGCCGTCGCAGGTAGGCGGCCGTCCCCGTCCGCTCGGGCTTCGTTCGTTTTCCGCCCGGCGTTAATCGTCGCCGTCGTCTGCCCCGTTGTGTTGAGGCGCCGCGGACCCGCGTGAGCTGCTGCGCCTCCTGCTGGACGCCGCCCTCTTCACGTGCGCCCGGCGGCTCTGCGACGTCTTCGAGCTGCCGCCGGGATCCCTGTTCGATGCCCTGACCTTCAGGTGAGCTTCCGATCTTAACGAGGCGCGTGACGGTTGATGCTTTTAAAAGGAGGCTCAAGACTGATGTCGTCTTTTATTGATTTCGACCTGTATTTCCCTTTATTATTTGGATCCTATCTTATTGTATTTCTTCTTGTCCTCAGTTTATTTTGACTCTCCTGTCATCTTTTAGTTTTTGATTTTTCTCCCTTTTGAACTCCAGCGTCTCGTCACGGGAGCCTCCGCGCCGCGAGTTGCGTTCAGTCTGCCCGCGGTTACCGTGACTTAGTAAAGTAACTTAGTGACTTTACTCGTCATTTGATTTGGATTCAGCAGATGCCGACAACGCAACATAGAAATGACAACCGGTTTTGCCAGTACTTGAACTTTGACGGCTTTTTGGCTCGTTCTCTTCTCAGCGATTCCTAACGACAAGGCACACAACGAAGAACTGTACGTTACGAAACGATGGCAAAATCTATTGAAACTGAGCCGTGAGGCATTCTGGGAGGTCGCGTGTTCTCCCGTTGCGGGCAAGTCTCGAAACTCGTTCTATTAGATGCCTCGTGTTCCTCTCTACTGCAACCTAGTGGCGACTGTCTCCGTCTGTCCAATTTGACTGGAAACGCGTTGCTCGGCCGGTCGAACTTCAAAGTAACTGTAATCCGATGACCACGACGCGCTACTTCAACGTTGGCGGCAACGCACAATGTGACGCCACCAGCCGTCGTAGACGTATCCAATTTCTATCCGCGTACGAAAGAGGCCTGGGTCGGATAGGAAAAAATCTGAATTGTGCTGTTGACATTGATGTGCAAAAATAGTCCGGTTGTGCGAGCCGCAGTGGGAACCGAGGCTGTGCTGACCCCCCCCCCCCCCCCCCCGTGTTACATTTCCTCAATTGTTCTTAGTTGTTTTTCCATTATTGACAATGATCTGCCACACATAAAAACGGTTTCCCCATTTGTTGATTCTATGAACAAAATAGCAGTCGGGGGTGTTCTCGTCGTATTTGCGTGCGGCGTCCTCATTTGCGCGTCCTTCTCCACGTCAACGCGTCCTCCTTATTTGAATTGTCTAAACACACTTGCGTTATAATGTAGGAAAAGCGCTATATGAATACTTTTGATGATAATGGGATGCGCGCTCTGTGCTGTCAGGTGCATCAAGCTCCAGTTCGGTGGAGAGGAGGCTCAAAACGAGGCGTGGCTGTGGTTGGCGGCCAATCAGCTGCCGTCCGTGGTCAACACCAAAGAGTCCAGGTTTCCTCCCGTCCCGTTTAGTCGACGTTCGCCGCGACCGAATGCCGCTCGACCGTTTGCTGACCTGGCGCGACGTGGTTTCTTCCAGCGCGGCGGACGAGGCCTGGCGTCTCCTGTCCTGGTTCCTTTCGGAGTTCCCGGCGTCCGGCGCCCTTCACCACCGCCGAGTTCTGGTCCAGCTGCTGTCGCACGGAGTGCCGCCGCCCGATTGGCTGCTCAAGTCCTACAAAGTGCGCCTCTCAAACCCGGCCGACATCGCGCGCACTTAATGCTCTGATCGGACGGCGGGATTTCAGCCCCGTTATTGGCCCGACAAAACTTCCCGTAGTGTGACATCGTCCTCCTCGAACCGACCGTTTGGCCTTCTTTTGTGTTCTTTCTGATTTCTTCCGTATCGAGGAGAACCCTCCCACGTTGCGCCTTTTGGGCTCTACTGAGCCTCGTCTCGTTTCTACTGACGCTCTGATAAAATGTCCGGGCGACGACTCGGAGAGGGAAAGAGACAAATGTGTGGCACTTTTCACACGTCACTCGTTTTTTCAGATTTGCAAAAAATATCAGCAGGGTTAAAAAAAATAAAGAGAGAAAGAAATGGCGAAGTTGTTTTGTCCAATATCGTACAACCCTAATACAGTGGCGTTAAAACGTATTGGCGCACTTCTCAAATTCTTATATTTTTGCATAATTAGCTCACTTTAATGTTAAAGATCATCCAACAAATGTAGATCAGAATCCTCTTTATTTGCCAAGTATGTCCAAAAAACACACAGGGAATTTGTCTCGAGTACGACAACAGTCCGTCGATTGACAGAGAACACTTTGGAGACATGAAGACATTGAGAGAAAAAAAAAGTCACTGACCAATAAAGGGTTGCTAGTTATCTGGGCCTTTTTGAGGACGGACTCGATGTCGATCGCCCACTTCAGGTCCTGGGAGTCTGTAATTCCCAGGAACTCGAAGGTCTCGACGGTTGACACAAGGCGGCTGGACAACGTGAGGGGCAGCTGTGGCGAAGGATGCCTCCTGAAGTCCACGATCATCTCTACAGTCTCGACCGTGTTCAGCTCCAAGTCGCGTCGGCCGAACCGCAGCGCCGGCCGCTCCGCTTCCTGTCGATACGCAGACTCGTCACCGTCCTCGATGAGGCCGATGACAGCGGTGTCATCCGCAAGCTTCAGGAGTTTGACAGCCGGGTGCGTTGAGGTGCGGTCGTTCGTGTGGAGAGAGAAGAGCAGCGGTGAGAGGACACAACCTTGGGGCGCCCCAGTGCTGATGCTGCGTGCGGATGAGGTGGCCTCCCCCAGCCTCACCTGCTGTGCCCTGCCCGTCAGGAAGCTGTAAATCCACTGGCAGATGGCAGGCGAGACGCTGAGCTGGAGAAGCTTGGTTGAGAGGAGTTCAGGGATGATGGTGTTGAACGCTGAGCCGAAGAACAGGAACAGGATCCTCGCGTAGGGGCCCTGCACTGTCGAGGTGTTCTAAGATGAAGTGCAGTCCCATGTTGACTGCATCATCCGCAGACCTGTTCGCTCGGTAGGCAAACCGCAGGGGGTCTTGAGGTGGTCCAGCACGAGACGTTCAAAGGACTTCGTGACCACAGATGTCAAGGCGACAGGCCTGTAGTCATTTAGACCCGAGATTGCAGGTTTCTGGGGGACAGGAATGATGGTGTAGCGTTTGAAACAGGATGGTACTTCGCACAGTTCCAGAGATCTATTGAAGATCTGAGTGAAGACTGGAGCGAGCTGGTCCGTCCACTTTGAGGCAAGATGGGGACACATGGTCTGAGCCTGCCGCTTTGTTAATCTTTTGTTGTTGGAAGATGCGTCTCGCATTCTGTTCGCGGATGGTCAACGCAGAAGTCGGTGGAGTGATTGTGGTCGGTGGTGCGGTTCTGTGGGTGTGGGGTGTGAAAGCGTCCTTTTCAAATCTGCAGTAGAAGGTGTTCAATTAGCAGACAAATACAACCCAAGTGAACTTTTTAAATCATGTAAAAAAGCAACGATTCAGTTACCTGGCCCTGTGTGGGCCAGGTAACTGTAAAAAGTACTGGGCCCCTAAACCTAAGAACTGGTTGGGCCATCCTCAGCAGCAACAACTGGAATCCAGCGTTTTCGAGAACTGACGGTCTTTCATGTCTGTGGAGATATTTTGGCGTACTCTTCCTTGCACAAATGGAGGCTTTTCCTGCATGAACTGGCCTTTTGAAGGTCATTTCAATCGGATTCAAGTCCGGGCATTGACTAGGCCATTCAGAAGTTGACTTTGTGTTTGTGTTTTGGATCGTTATCCTGCTGCAGAACCCAAGTTCGCGTCAGCTTGAGGTCACAAACTGATGGCTGAACATTCTCCTTCAGGATTTTCTGTTAAAGAGCAGAATTCATGGTTCCATCAATCACAGCAAGTTGTCCAGGTCCTGAAGGATTAAGCACCCCAAGACTATCACACTACCAACACCATGTTTGACTGTTGCTATGATGTTCTTTTTCTGAAATGCCGTGTTACATTTACGCCAGACGTAACGAGACGCACACTTTCCAAAATGTAGCTCAACTTTGATCTCGTCAGTCCATATAATATTCTCCCAAACGTCTTGGGACTCGTTCAGATGTGTTTTTTATTTTTTTATTTTTATTTATTATTTTAATTTTTTTTGCAAAGTATGATTAACCTTGATGTTCTTTTTGGTCAGCGGTGGTTTTGGCCTTGGAAGTCTGCCATGGATGCCATTTTTGTCCCTTCAGTCTCGTGCTTGTTCTGTCATGAACTCTGACCTTAACTGAGGCAAGGGAGGACTGCAGTTCTTTCCAAGTTGTCCTGAGTTCATTTGTGGCCTCCTGAGTGAGTCATTGCTGTTCTCTCGGGCTAATGTTTGTAGGCCGGCCACTCCTGGGGAGATTCTCCACTGTTCCATGTTTTCTCCATGTGTGGATAATGGCTCTCCCTATGGTTCGCTGGAATCCTAAAGCTTTTAGAAACGGCTTTTGTAACAATTTCCAGACTGATAGATGTCAATTACTTTATTTCTCTGCATCGTGTCATTGTGTTGCAGCTTTTTTAGGTCTTTTGTCCGATTTGATTTTGTCGGCACAGATTCTGTTTACGTGTTTTGTTGATCGAACAGGTAGAAATGAGTGAAAATTCACCCAGAATTGTGATTAGCCACAATTCAAGATTTAACAAGGGGAGCAATTACCTTTTCACACACGGCCGGGTAACTTTGAGTAGTTATTTTTTTTGTTTTTTGTTCGTTAATTAATGAAACCATTTAAAAACAGCATTTTAAGTTTACTTGGGTTATATTTGTCATTTACATTTGTTTGATGATCTTCAACATTAAAGTGGGGAAACTATGCAAAAATATAAGAATTTGAGAAGGGGGCCAATACTTTTTCACGTCACCGTATGTGCTAACAGATGAACTTGTTGTATTGTGTCGATTTAAAAAGAAAAAGCAAAACACCCTCATGTCTTGTGTTGCACAGGAAGTGGACCCGCCAGCTTTGCTGCGGCTCTATTTGAACTTTGACCTGCTGGACGCCGCGGCCGAGCTGGTGATGGAGTACGTGGATGCGCTTCTGGGACGCGGACACCAACACTTTGGCATCAAGGTAAGACACGCTAGATAGGGAGGGGTTGCACAACTCAAGGCGACCCAAATGTGACGAAAGTAGAGTCGATGTTGACTAGTTGCTGACGACGTCGGATACGAGCGAAAGCTCAATTTAACAGATGTCGCCTCTTACGGACAGAAAATGGGCTCCAGTCGGACCCCCCGCCGCCGTTTGTCTTTTAGTTCCAGAATTGGCCGCCGATGTTTACTGGCGTCGTGACGCAATCCACAGGGGGAGAACGGGACCCGAATTTCCGGGTCGGCCGCGGTCACCGCAGATACGAAGACTAGATCCGGCTAACGGACGCGGCGGTCGTGTCTGGTGCGGCGCTCGTCGTGTTATAGTCTACGTGTACCGGTCTTGGTGTTTTTGGTACAGTAAACTGTAGTTTTGTTGTCGTCAAACTCAAGCCCTTCTTTATGACATCCAATCGTAACTGAGGTGAGAATAGGAAGCGCGCAAACCTCGCGGTTAACAAACGCGAGCCTCGACTCACCGGGTGACAGTCGCTAGGAGAAAGTTGCGTCGGCAATACGAGTCCCCGGTAACCGGGACCAATTAGACTGAGAGAGCGAGAGCTTGCTTGCGGTGTGCTGCGGCATTTCCCATTGTTGCGACCGTCACACACACACTATTAAGCACTATAACATACGCTCACTTCGTCACACACTGTAACACTATAATTCGTAACTCGTTTAGAGACCTTGTTCGACTTCAAACGGTCCAAATCAGAATTTCAGCCTCTCAACAGTAAAGCTCCGATTTGCGTCATCTTCCGTGAAAGCAGACAGATTCTCTTTGTGTTTGATCAAAGTACGACATTTTCAAACATCTGCTTTGACTTTGGAAAACAATGATCCACATTTTTGCCCGTTTTCTGACAGATCCTACGGACCAAACCAGGAACTGAATAGTTTGTTTGTCACTTTGAAATAGTCCTGTTTTTTTTATAAAGGGATGAAAACTTAAAAAAATGCTTATTCTTTATCCAATTCATTGATTAATTGGAGAAAATAATTGCCAGATTAGTCGATTTAAAAAAATAATTCAATAGTTACGGTCCCAAAAATGAATTAAAATAAATTTTAAAAAATAAACCCTACCACTAGAGGGAGCCCACGTACCCCCAGCATTACCCCTAACCCACTTGGTGAATCGTCGACAGATTATTTTGGACTCCCAGACGATCACGTGAGAATTTTGTCTTTGCGGTCAGGCGCCTCTGTCGGCGTGTGGTCCGAGTGTGTGGCTCCCGTACACGCCCATCGATCAGCTGATGGCAGCGCTCAAGAACACGCAGACCAACCAAGCCGTGAGTCCTCCTCCGCCACTTCCTGTTCCCGTGTCAGCACTTCCTGTTGACGGTACGCCGTTTTGCTGTCGTTTCAGCTTTACGACAAACTGGGTGACAAACTGGCCGCCTATCACAAGATGGTGGCGCAGGCCACCAAGATCCGACTCGCCAATCGTTAAGTTTGTCCCGGAAAAGTTTCAAATGTAAATATGTTTTTTTTTTTTTTTTAATGGCAGATGTTGAGAAATAAAATTTGATTGTTAGGTTGTTTGCCTATTGCAGTATCTGCAATTTTGTTTTCATGTGAAATTTGTGAAGGCAGGTCGCTAAGTCGATAGGCGCTCCACTAGCGAGACACCTGAGGCCTCATGTACAAAAGGTGCGTACGCACAAAAACGCGGCGTACGTTCTTTTTCACAGCAAAGTTCAGATGTATCAAGAGTGAAATGTGCGGTGCCTCACGCCAACTTCATGGCTGGCGTAAGCACGTTTCTGCAGTTTTCAGCTACTCCATACACCAGTTGACTTAAGATGCATGTGATATGGTGATCATTCACTAATAAGTTCGATAGAAACTCTATAACTTTAATTACTTACTAATTATTGGAATCACTTATAACAACACAGGTTATATGAACATAACTCAAAAGGTTCTTACAGGTGTTTGGACACTAAAAAAAAGAATCCCACCGCACCACTCGACAGCACTGCCTTGCTCATTTTCCCACATCCTGGCCTGCCCTTTTCTGTCCTCTCTTATCTGGTTCTCTTGGTAAGTTATTGCATGTCGTCGTCCCCCTCCCCCAAAAAATCTACAACTGACTGTTGTAATGTTACTAGTGATCAACGATCTAGACGGTGTTCGACAGTTCTGCTGCGGTTCTCACCCCTAGTCCCCTTGTCCACTCTATCCGTCTGTCTGTCCCCTGAAAAGATTTTCTGTCTGGCTGCATATTCAATGAACAGAATAATTAAAAAATAAATAAATAAATAAGCAGAGGGAATATTTCAAACTTCCGTTTCACAGCAAAACTGTTCCAGCACAAAGGCATACAGATCTACCATTCTGCAAGGCCATGCAGCTGAACAGGGCAGGTTTAAAATAAAAAAAATAAAAAAGCTACAGAAGAATCTGGAGCGTCGAGCGAAGTTTTAGGTCCTCTATCCGGGATTTGGGGGAGCAATAATAAAGGACGGAGTGACCTGACATTCAGCATGTCCAGTGAACATTATACACACACAGCCTGACAGAACAACGAGCAACTCATTCAACTTTCACGACGTTCTATTTCTCATTTTGGAACGCCACCGGCAAATGCGTGCTAAAAACCCAAGGAGCCCCAACATGCAAGGATCGCACTGCTAAGCAGAAGAGGGCAGATCGGGCATGACGTACAACATTCACTAGCGTTTATAAGCTACGGAATATTGACTTGCGTCGGATCGAGGCCAGTTACTATTCCCAATGCAAACCAACGGCACCGAGTCCATTTGGAAGTGTACTGTGATCACAACCTTCTAAGGTGGTCTCAGAGCGCTTGTTTGCTCCGCACAAGGATTTACGCCTGTACAAAAGGACACTGGTTCATTTGAAGCCGTGAATGTGGCAGGTGTGACTACACCCTTAGTTTTCCTCAGGAAGTGAAGAACATCAAATACAAACAAGATACTTTTATTGTGGCGGAATCAAAAAAAGTTGTGTACCTGGAAGTTACAGCAGCATGAAAAGAGCTCAATGGAATGCTTGCTTCAGTAATACTGATTTGTACCATAGAAGAAGAAGGACAACAAAGTCAAAGTTTCTGGGACAGCGTCGTCGTCACGCGGCGCTTTTGGTGGGCAGCTCGGTGCTGTTGTGGCGTGTCTTGCGCGAGGTCCCGTCGTCCCGCGGCCGCGCCTTCTGCAGGTTGGACATGGCGGCCGTGCGCTCGATGTCGATGAGGGCGTAGAGCTCGGTGCGACGCGTGGGGGTGCCGGGCGGCGGGGGCGAGGAGGGGGTGCGGGGCGTATGGGGGTCACTGCCGTCGGAGGTGCCCCGGTTGTCCATCTCCACCTCGATGTAGTTGAGCATCTTAGGCTGCTCGCCGACACCCGGCGGCCGGCGGAAGTCAAAGTTGAAGACGGTGGGTCCGTCGGGGCGGCGGCGCGCCGTGTCGGGCCGGTGGACGCTGAGGGGAGCTGTCACGTTCTCCGTGTTGACGTAGTTGTGCGAGGGCTCCAGGGCGGCCGACGGTGGACCGTGAGGGTAGTTGAAGCCGTTAAGCGTCTTAAGGCCGCCGCCACCCTCCTCGTCCTCCCAGCTTGACTTGCGGGCTTCCCACACGGGCGGCAGCGCGGGCAGGTTCTCGTAGTCCAGCAACGCGGTGCGCCGCTGCGCAGAGTTGTTGACATTCTGCGGGTCGGGGGTCAACGGCGGCGGGCGGTGGCAGCGGTGCGCCGGGGGCGGGTTGACCGCCGGGCTGTCAGAGCGCGGGGTGCCCGGCTCGCCGTCAGCGTGGATGTCGCTCTCTCGCGTCTCTCCCGCCTCCCGCAGCCGCCGCTGAACTGGGGTGGGGCCCAGCACGAAGCGCACGCCTTGCGGCTCCAGCAGCACCCGCGGCTCTAAGGCGTCGGACGCCTGCGGAGGAGTGGGCGGGCGGCGGGCCACCGGGGAGGCGGGGCTCTCCGGCGTCGGACTGCCAGGCGGCGCCTCATCCAGCAGACGCGCCGTGTTCACGTACGTGTGCGCCTGGAAGCAGTCGCAGCGCTCGTCAGCCGCCGCAGAGACTCTGGGGCTGCGCGGGGGCGGCGCACTTACGCTTTCGTCAGCCACCAGCAGGGGGTGCGTGGACTCCTCGCCCACCGACGGCAGGCGGGTGCTGGCCACGGACGGGTGGCGGCTGGACGGGTGGGAGGGGACCTCGCCCACTGACGGGATCCGCGACACGCCGTTCGGCACCGTGGGCACCGAGTAGCCCAGGGCTGAAACACAAACACCAAATTATTAGCAAACGTTCCAAAAGAAGTGTGCCTGCGTTCTTGTGTGTGTACCTGCAGGGGAGAGTGGCGCCCCCTGGTGGCTGGAATCCAGCACAGCTTCCTCCACAACACTGATGCTGTGACTGTGCATGACTTCCTGCAGCATGTTGAAGATTTCCTCAGCACGCACGCACTTGAACGCAAAGATGCCTGTGTCTCACACACACACACACACGCACACACAATCATTATCAGCGCTTGAGACTGCGACCATTGGTTGCGTATGCAACCTTTTCTCCAGCTTGTGCGATGAAAAATTTCCTCTGTCGGATTTGCGCGCGTGCATGTTTTGTTTTTTCCCCCCACTGCAATCTCCTCCTCCTGCATGAGAGCGAGAGGCGCGCAGTGGCGCCATCTCAATCGTTATGATCCCATCGGCTGCCTGCTGCAATATACAGTAATTGATTCTTTCAGTTAGGGATGCACTATTATCAACAGCACCGTCACGTACATGCGCACCACATATGCGTGCTACAATGTACGCCGTTGTCCGGCCAGTGACCACCACGCACCCATCCTGACGCTGGCCCGCAACTTATTCATTTTGAATGACAAGTGTGAGCCTTCAAGTCATCTGGACTGCTGGTGAGCAAGCTAGCTAGCCCCCACCTACCTCGTGAAGTCCCGTAAAGTGGTAAACTCCTCCTTCTGCAAGTCACCCACAGCTATTCTTTTTACACACAGCATTATCAATGCTGCTACATTTGTCACGGGAATAAAACGAAAAGTTGTTTCCCTGAGTGACATCACGTATGAGCGTCTCAAAATGACATGGGCGTGTGTGTTTGTGTGCATGTGGGGGGAGGGGGTGCAAAGTTAAACAGCCCAGACTCCTTTAAAGAGGATTGTATAGGAAAACAAACAATTATGAAAATAAAGTGCAATAACTACAGTAGTAATGATTAATCCAGGTTCTGTTTGGGACTACGCTTTTAAATAGGTAAATTGGTTTGTTCTGCTGGTAAATAATTAGCAAAATAGAGTGAATAATCATAAATGATACGGTTGTGGTAATGCTCAAAATGAAGTGGTAACTTTTTTAATTGAAAAAGTTGGTCGCACCAGAGATATGAGTGCAAAGGTTAGTGTTGACCCCTGATTATGATCCCAAATCTATTTTGATTGGTTCATTTTCATGTCCACATCGACAAGCTCCTCACACACACTTTTCTACATGTCCCAACAACACAAATGCAAAGAAAGTACCGCAATTTCTCGTATATGATGCGCACCCATGTATAGTACGCACCCCCACAGTTGACCTCAAAATTCTGGAAAACCCTTCTACCCATGTATAATGCATTTTTACAATGCATGATTTTGCTTCTACCCATATGATCAAAACGAAGTTGTAAAAAAAAAACCTTCAAATAATTATTCTGAAGTTAAGCACTTTATTTAAGCAGGCAATACTCTTATTATTTACTTGCTCTTATTTAGAAATTCACAGCCCTTTTATTTAGTAAATGAGAAAACACAACTGTGCTCATATGTTTGATTACCCAGGCAGAATTTGTAAGATGGGTACAATTCTTTCAAGGAAACATGAAGGACCAGGCGAAACACATTTTATTTTAATGGGATTCAAATTAAACTGTCAAGCATTTCAGAAAAGCATTTCCATTAAACAAAACATAACCATAAATTAATGATGGTTGTTGTTCAGTCATCAGTCATATTAAAAAATATATATATATTTCACAAATTCTGCCTGTGTATGTAAACTTATATGAGTACACTGTACATATATGCAGTCGTATGTACCCATAGTATTGGAATGAAAGTGTAGGCTTCACCGTTTTCATAACCTCTAGGTGGCGGTGGCATACTAGAATGAATGTGTGCAGCTTTTTCATAACCTCTAGATGGCGGCATAAATTTATAAAATGTAAAAGTTTTTTTCCATTTGGCCCTATACATATGCATAATGCGCACTATTGACTTTTGACAATTTTTTGAAAATATGGCATTATAGACGAGAAATTACGGTACACACATTCAAACAGTCCGTGCTTCTGTGACGGAAATGATTCAATTTGACTTGATTGCTGTGAAAATGTTGATTTATTGAGTACGGCGCGTGTCTGTTCTCCTCTCTGCACCTGCGACGTATCGTGATCGGGCTAACAAGGAGAGGATGGAGAGCAGACAATTTTTTTTTTTTTTTTCTTTTGTTCCGGCCACCGCTCTGCGAGCGATATGAGTGAAAGCGAGCAAACGTTTGCGTGGCCGAGGCCATAAATTGCTTGATCTCACACACTTTGCGATTTTTTAATCCATTCATTTATTGTCCAGCTTGTTAACTTTGCTGTGACGTGTCAGATTTAGAAGACATTTTTGGGGTCTCTTTTTTTTTTTAAGTACATTTGCATGAAATTACATTTTTTTAGAATGTTTGTTTTTAAACTTACTTTGGGAAAAATATATTTTATTTTATTATTTAATGTACATATTTATTGAATAATTATGCTTTTTTCCAGTTTATTGAAGCAGAGTGTTAATGTCCAAATGGTGTATAATGTCCATGGTTATAACAGTTTCGGATTTTCCATTACAGTTAGTTTTTATTTTGTTTTGACTTCTTTTTCAAATTCAGTTAGTTTTAATTAGTTTTTAGAGCACATTTGGTAGCTTTAGCAGTTTTTATTTTTTCAAAAATGCTTTGTTTTAGTTTAGTTTTATTAGTTCAGTATTAGTTTTATTTTTTTATTATTCAAGGTATTTGTCAAGTGTGAGAAAAAAAGATCACAATAATTACTGTGTGATAACCACTTAAAAAATACCATTAAAAAAAATCCAAAATAAAGCATTCACTTACTAACAGATGACCAACCATCCATCACTCAAATGCAGGTAGTGTCTAACAGACCGCAGACTGACCTTGTAATCTAACCTTGTAAAGTTAGATTAGATGCATCACAACGTACACTAAAACTATTCATGAGACACATGCTGTAGTATGACCTTTTTTAAATTATGTGATTTGCATGTTTTCCTTACCTTGCAAACTTTTCAAGTTGGACTTTTTAGATTTGTGACTATTAGATAGACAGCTGGAAAGTAAGCTTGCTTTTAACTCGTATCTTTTGTTGTTGTGGTGACAAAGCTTTTGAAGTTTTCCTGCTGTTGCTGAAGTCGTGCTGTGAAAATGTCAACGCGCAAGTTCAGTGAAGGCGCAAGCTCGTCGGTAGCCGTCTTCGCCGTTGCCCTTAGCAACAAAAACAGCTCGGATGTATAACTTGCGCTCGGTCTGGCTGCCCGACGACGTCGCTTCTCGGCGACACGGAGTAAATGAACTACAATTCCCAAAGGACTGTTCGACTTTCCTTCCGTATCCGTTCCGTATCTGTGTTTATCTGAAATCAATACATTTTAAATTAATGCTGAAACTTTTGTATGAAATGAATTGAAGACAAAAATGAAGGACATTTTCACTATAATTCTAGTTAGTTTTACAAAGGTAAAATGTTTTTCTTTTCTTTTTTTTTTTAAATCACTCGTTTTATTTTATTTCCTTTACAGAAATTTTTTTTCAATGTTAGTTTTATTTATTTTATCTTTCATTTTTGTTGATTATAATAACCTTGATCATCAGAATCCTCTTTATTTGCCAAGTATGTCCAAAAAACACACAAGGAATTTGTCTCCGGTAGTTGGAGACAAATTCCTGTTACAGTGACTTACAATAACAAAAATACTTTTTAGGCGTTTCAAAGGATTTTTTGACGAGCGAGAGCGCTTTTGTTGCCGGCTTAACAGCCAATCGCGTGTTTCAGCACAAAAAAACATGGACGCCTGGCAGTCGGCCGAAACGAGCCCGAAGGCGAGCGATTGTCCGAATGAGATGAAATAAACGAGCCCAGGGGGGCGGGTACCTGCGCTTCCAAGGACAACGGGGTTGCTGTTTGGCCCTTAATCCAAAAAGAGTCTCACAGGGCTTCACAGGCCACCACTTGCCAATGATTGACGACATCCCCCCCAAACTGGCAAGGAAAAATTCAAAAGCCATCCATCCATCCCTTTTCTAGCGCTTATCCGAGGTCGGGTCACGGGGACAGTAGCTTTAGCAGGGACGCCCAGACTTTCCTCTCCCCAGCCACTTCCTCCAGCTCTTCCGGGGGTATCCCGAGGCGTTCCCAGGCCAGCCAAAAGACGTAGTCTCTCCGGCGTGTCCCGGGTCATCCCCGGGGTCTCCTCCCGGTGGGATGTGCCCGAAACACCTCACCGGGGAGGCATCCGAATCAGATGCCCCAGCCACCTCATCTGGCTCCTCTCGATGTGGAGGAGCAGCGGCTCTACTCTGAGATCCTCCCGGATGACCGAGCTTCTCACCCTCTATCTCTAAGGGAGAGCCCGGACACCATGCGGAGGAAACTCATTTCGGCCACTCGAATCCGGGATCTCGTTCTTTCGGTCACGACCCGCAGCTCGTGACCATAGGTGAAGGTAGGAACGTAGATCAACCGGTAAATCGAGCGCTCCGCCTTTCGGTTTAGCTCCTTCTTTACCACAACGGACCGATACAAAGTCCGCATCACTGCAGACGCCGCACCGACCCGCCTGTCGATCTCCCGTTCCATTCTTCCCTCACTCTTGAACAAGACCCCCAGATACTAGAACTCCTCCACGTGGGGCAGGAACTCATCCGCGAACTGGAGAGGGCACGCCACCATTTTCCGACTGAGGACCACGGTCTCAGATTTGGAGGTGCCGATTCTCATCCCGGCCGCTTCACACTCGGCTGCGAACCGCTCCATGACAGTTGGAGATCACGGCTTGATGAAGCCAACAGAAACACATCCTCTGCAAAAAGCAGCGATGGAATACTGAGTCCACCAAACCGGACCCCCTCTACGCCTCGGCTGCGCCTAGAAATTCTGTGCATAAAAGTTATGAACAGAATCGGTGACAAAGGGCAGCCTTGGAGTCCAACCCTCACCGGAAACGAGTCCGACTTACTGGGTACCAGAGCCCAAGCTGTCCGTGGAGGCGAGTCCGACTAGATATAGTCGGAACTTCTCGACCTCGCACACCAGCTCAGGCTCCTTCCCTGCCAGAGAGGTGACATTCCACGTCCCTAGAGCCAGCTTCTGTAGCCGGGGATTGGATCGCCAAGGCCCCTGCCTTCGGCCACCGCCCAGCTCACACTGCGCCCGACCCCTATGGCCCCTCCCACAGGTGATGAGCCCACGGGAAGGAGGATGCAGGCCCGGCCACCAGGCGCTCGCCTTTGAGCCCCACCTCCTAGTCTGACTCCAGAGGGGGGCCCCGGTGACCCGCGTCCGGGCAAAGGAAAACGTCTTGCTCAATCTTTCATCTTCATAGAGGTTTTTGGAGCTGTGCTTTGTCTGGTCCCTCACCTCGGACCTGTTTGCCATGGGTGACCCTGCCAGGGGGATAAAGCCCCAGACATCTTAGCTCCTAGGATCATTGGGACACACAAACCCCTCCACCACGATAAGGTGACAGCTCAAGGAGGGGACTCAAAACCCCATTTGGGGAAAAAAGAAACTTTGAGAAGGGACCGCAGATGGAGCCTGGGAGGATCCCTCTTCCAGGACGACCGGCCTGTACTGGATGTCGAGTGTGCAACATTTATCACATGGTCTGCTGCTGTACAACGTTCATAACAATGCCACAAGAGTCCATTTCAAGAGATGAAGTACCGCAGGCGGGAAAGCGGATCTGCCTCGGAACCTGATTTAAATGCTCCGATATAGAGTCAGTAAGAAGTGGAAATACATGAATAAGAGTATATTTTGACAATTTTGAAATATTTATCTTTGATGCCATGTATAAATATGCATGTCACATCACATTTCTTATGCAATAACATCTGAAAATACAAATTTAGTAGTAGTAAAAGACATGACGGTTATGTATAAACTGAAAAGGTAAAGTCCATGTAATCAAATGTCTATTTTCTCTTGGAATTTGTCATAAATATGTGCACAATAACTTATTTGTGCATATGGCGTACAAAAGTAAACATGACAACAGCTCTGTTTACTTGAAACAATATTTTAGGGTTAGGGGTACTATTATTATTGGCAGTGTTTTGAAGCATCATATTTGCGGCACTGTGACAATTGCCGGTACTTTGGCGGTTCATTTATTGCTCCCAAGCGCTGGCTTCCGTGGAGGGCTCTCGCCGTCTACACAACCTTCGACACCGATTCCCACCAGTTAGAAATGATATTGAGAAGTGATGAAAAGTGATAGTAGTTCCGCACATAGGGCCCAGTCGCCCGTCACACGGAAGCGCCACCCGACCTGCCAACTTCAACGGTCGTCTTAACTCCACCTACAGCTTGGGGACGGCCAATTGGAACGCGTTTTCAGTTTATGTCTTGTGTGCGTTTCCCGTGTTCTGGATTTACGGGGGCATCCGAAATGAAGCTGCTCGCTTTTGGCTGCCGCGACGCTCACTTAGTCGCTCGCCATTGTTGTCGCTGGGTCGAGTGCGGCTTCTGCCAACACGATGCCGCTTACGTGTGACGCACTCCCCACTGGCCAGTCGGTGAATCGACTCAGAGGATTTGCTGAATCGATATTGAATGGCATTGACCCCTAGTACTTGTTGTCAAGTGTTGCACAAGCAGTCTGCAGTTTAGTATAGCGGGTCTTAACTCCGTTTCAAATGTTTGAGAGCTGTCAAATGCGCTCACGATGAAATGCTTCCACACTTTCTCTTCTCAATTCGGCATCTTCCCGCTGTTTTCCCGCTCTTTCAACTGAATACCTTTATGTCCGTGTTGTACTTCTCACATATCGTAAGCGCGTTGTGTCACATGCCCCCGCGTGCGACTCGTCTCCGCTGTAAAACTGTGACGAGAGACCGCTTAATTAGCTTTGCGTCGGCCATAAAGAAAGGCTAAACATCGTGAAATATTTTTTCGCAAGTAGATGCAGCGTGGGAGCAGTTGGAGCTGTTGTCAGAATAAAGTAACTAATACTTTATCCTTCGATTCTTCGTGACTCGTCTGAAAAAGCTCCAATGATCACTTTTCCATGCCCAATCGAATCTCAATTCGAGTCACCACCAATTCGTGAACAGCCCGAGATGTAGTAGTAGTAACAGTAGTACTTTTTCTGCACAATGTGCAATGAGAGGGAATAATTGCACCTCCTGTGTGCTATATGCCCACACCAAGGGAATCGTGTACAGTGCCATCAGAAAGTATTCACAACCCTTAACTTTTGCTGTTCCAGACTGATTCTAAAGCTGATTTTAGTATAGTTTTCTTTATATATATATATATATATATATATATGTATAAAAAAAAAGAAAACGTACATTAAAATATCCCATAATGACATGGTAAAAGCATATTTTCAGACAGTTGTGCAAATGTGTTGAAAATGTAAAAATTGAAACATAATAGGTCCATAAGTATTCACACCCTTGGCTTAATATTTTGTTGGGTATGTCTCTACGAACTTGGCACACCTGTTTTGGGGCATTTTCTCCCCTTCTTCTCTGCAGATCCTCTCAAGGTCAGTCAGGTTGGACAGGCAGCGTCGGTGGACAGCCATTTTTAGCTTCGATTGGGTTTAAGTCCATGCTCTGGCTGGGCCACTTGAGGACATTCCCAGGCTGCTCCTGGAGCCACTCTTTTGTTATCTTGGCTATGTGCTTTGGGTCATTGTCGTGTCGGAAGGTGAATTGACACCGTAGTCTGAGTTCCAGAGCAAGTTATCGAATAATTTCTCTCTATTTGGCAACTGTCATCTTAACCTCTACGCGGACTAGCAGCAGAAAGCAGCCCCGCAGCCTGATGCCGCCACCAGCATGCTTCCTATTTGGGATGGTGTTAACCAGATGATGAGCTGTGCCTCTTCTTCTCCAGATATGATGCTTGCAAACCAGGCCAAAAGGTTATATTTTGGTTTCATCAGACCAGAGAATATTGTTTCTGCAGATCTGAGAATCCTTAAGGTGCCTTTTGGCAAACCCCAAGCGTGCTGCCATTTCCTCCCACATCCCCAAAACATGCGTGGTAGGTTAATTGAAGACTCTAAATTGTCTGTAGGTGTGAATGTGAATGGTGGTTTGTCTATATGTGCCCGGCAATTGGCTGGCGACCAGTTCAGGGTGTACCCCGCCTCTCGCCCGAAGATAGCTATGATAGGCGTCAGCACGCCCGAGACCCGCGTGAGGATAAGCGGTATGGAAAACGAATGAATGAAAAATATTAGATAAATCCTGAAAAACAACTTCCATAAAACCAAGAAAAATGTATTTAAATTGCAACATAACCACTGCCTAACTTAAACATAAGCATAATCTACATTTGATTAGCTTACACAAAATCTAAATTAGAGAACCATGAAAAATAACCTCAATAAATACGATACTTTCAAAGTGCAAAATAACAATTCAAGTTCAATTCGCTCTTTTTTTTTAATTTTTTTTACTGTCAGTATATGGTGGGAACAGCATTTTCTTTCACCACGTGTGGAAATACACGAATTGAAGTTTTATTACCAAGCGCTGTTCCTGCTGTGCACATCTTGGCCTCTGAGGGGCAGTGTGGTGCACACAATGACAAAGAAAGTAGAAGTCACGATCGAATAGTTACAATAACTAGTTTTTTCACATAGTTTGACGCATATATGCCAGAGTGTATTGTTATATTGCCTGTTTGTATGTGTTCGTACCAATATTCATTATTTTGAGGGATATAAGTAACCCGATTTCGATGCTAATTTTCATTAGCTCGTCAAGGGTTTTTTGACACATTGTGTGTTAGCTTTGAGCTAGTCATTTTTGTGAACAAAAATTAAAAAAAAAGAAACCAAGCTGTGATGTATTTGAAAATTAAGTAGGTTTTAATTGTTTTGTTGTGTGAGTTTAGTTCTACAGCGAACTTCAACTGGACTGTCAATAAACGACTAAGCGAGCAACATTCACTCTGACTGCTTGCTACTATGCTAGCACCTTAGCATGCTGTTATTGTGAGCACGTGGGCGCTGCTGGATAGAAGTGCTGGAGCGACGCATGGAATGGACTGCTTGTATAAGAGCGGTGAAATTGGAGATTTGAGATCCAGTCCGATCCGATACTCATTTTCTCGCAGACGTCCGACCGCTTTGCGATGTCAAAGATCAGATCAGGAGACCCCTAAGTTTTACTCATCATGAACTTTATACCATTTATCCTATTCATCTATAAAAAAAAGATATCCACATAATTTGTACTATTTCTATTCTTTCACTTTTGTCCTTTTCATTGTGACTCAGCAGCGGTGGGGCGGTGACCTAGCGCACTCTATTGACCATCCACCACTGTTACACACACACAATCACACACACACACACACACACACACACACACACACACACACACACGCCTATAGCATTGTGAAGCGCCAGGTGCAAGGAGGACGACGGCGAAGAGCACGCGAGCAGGGTCGCTCACCTTGCCCGGTCTGACAGCGGCGTCCGCTCTCGAAGGAGAAGAGGTTGGAGTCGTAACCGTAGCGACGCAGGCACAGGTACGGCCAGCGGACGTCGTCGCGGCGATGCGTGTGCAGGACAAGCTCGCCGTCCGTCAGCTCCATCACGCCGGCGCCCAGCTCGTTCCCATCGTCGTCCACATTGATCACCTGCCCGTCGGGACCACGCACACACACGCACAGAAGCTCGCTCTGTATTACATACAAAACGGTCCACTCGACCGCACTCGCAATTTGACGACCGGAAAATCGCTCGGCCGAACTTCCCAGAGACGACACCGGATCCGGGCTTTGCCGGTTCGCTTGACTTACTAGTCGCTCGGTACGCTCGAGCGGTCACGATCACGATCACGCTTGTCGATGACATCATCGTACGTCGCTCGGTTTAAAAAAGGGAGTCACGCGCGTCACACCAGCTTATTGGTGGATATTTGGAACTGAAACTTGGCAACCAATGGGAGAAGGGCTTCTCCGAGTCACAGACCAAACCAAAGGTAGAGAACATTTGTTGAGAGATGGTTCCAGTTTTACCCCATAACTTGAGGGTGTTTTTTGTCTATATTTTCTAAAGGCGAAATCACACAAAAACATTTTTTTGCGCGAATTTTAAGTTCTTGTTGCACTCAGGCTGACGTGGCCATTGTAAGTGCACAACATTTTGGGGAAAAATCTTGCCACTTTGCTAATGTTGCAAATGAGCAAGCTCGTATGACTTGACTTACTTGAAATTTGGTGGGAACTCCATTTAACTCGCTTGAGTTTTGCCCCAGTGACTCGGAACTTGTTTGAAAGTATATGGTTAAGACTCGGGACTTACTTGTGTCACTTCCTGCCACTTGTGGAAAACGCTGCTTGTACGCAAATGAACCCACCTTGAATTTACTTTGATGAGTATCCGCAGTCAACTGTTTGTCTGGACAGCTTGAACAGCTACTACCCATGATGCCTTACTGCACCTGCGCGGCTCGTCTGCATGCAAACACACACGCGCAGGAAACATCGTGACGACAGCAAACGTGCATGATGACATCATCGTGCCGAAGAGGACATCATTCTCGTACCTAAGGTCTTCCTCCATGGTTAGCGGCGCGATCATCTGCACACCAGCCTTCGTCACAGCAACGATGATGATGGTGATTAAGGTGAAGATCAGCTGCGGATTAAAAACACCACAACAACGTAAAAATTATCTTTTTGTTGTTATTGCTAGTGATGGCCTGGCCACAGGTGGGGGATCAATATTAGTTCTTGAGGTACACCTCAAGAACTAATATTGATGAATAAATAGAATTCTAAAACATAGATACGATGTACTTTCACAGCCGCTATATTCACACATGCACTTATATTGTTAACATAGAAACATTGACAACATAAAGAGCAGCATTGAGGTAGAATTGAAATAACTTTGAATCGAATCCAAACAACAAAAAACAATGTGTGAAAATTACAAATGAATTACACGACAGTAATGTGGCAAATATAATGTTATTGAGACTGATATATTATGACAATGATGAATAATAATACATTCAATATGTACATTGATTTGTTCTACTCCAAACTAGGCTTTACACAATCAGGATTTTTGGGGCCGATCACAAAGTTTAAAAAAAACGATAACCGATCCGATCACAAGATGGAGGAATGTGTCTATTTAAATGACCTGTTCATTTACTGTATATACTTGTGTACTTAATTGCTCAAAAGGTTATATTTACAATAAATTTATCTTTGTTCCTCTATTTATGCCAGTGAGGCATAGTTACAGACGGAACAAATGAATGGTCTTCTATTAGATGGCAGGAAGTAAATAGAGTAATTAATGTATCCACTTTTTGTGAGATTTTTAAATTGTAAAATATGTTCCTTGGCTCCATAAAGGTTGGAAATCACTGCTCTAGTCAGATCGTGGATTCTAATCAGTCAGGTCAAACCAACATTACAACATGACACAAATAATGTGCGCTAACTGACTGTAATTAAATTACTTTATTTTTAATAAAATTACTTCACCCACACCGAAACTTTAAAGCACGATTCGACAGAACGGCGGCATGTTTACGTCCAACCGTTCATGCTACCGCTAGCTTGCTAGGCTACATAACGTTTTTGTTGCCTGTTTGCGAGCCGTATCTTATTAAAAGTACGTGAACATACCTCAAGCAAGCCCTAAACGAACGTCCTCTGCTTTCCTGAGCACCGGGGACCACCAACAAACGTTTTCCCCCATTTTGTCCTTATAATACAGTCGTCTCGCTCCACTCTTGTCGTCGCCACGGTAACAAGTGTATCCGGTCGCATTTGAGTTGACAAGATAAAGCCCAATGATCGTAAAAAACGGGATGAGGAATACAAGATTTTATTTCAGTAGTCTGACAGTGCAATCGTGAAAGAGCAAATTTGTCTTGTAGTTTGATCCAGGCATTACGTGTTGTCTGTTCCACACCGCCAACGTTTTTTGTTTTTTTAAATAACTTTATTGGCTGTGAGATATTTCCAATAGAATGTCAAAGACACGTGACAAGGCTCAAAATAAACTAGATTTTGGATTCAAATATACTGTGCGCGCGGCGATGCCGAGTAAATGTCTTTTGCGGAGCTGATCGATCGGCGAATGACATTGAAGCCAATCGGCATAAAATGCTAAATATCGGCCGATACCGATCATCCCGATAAAATCGGTGTAAAGTCTACGACAAACATATGTATCACAATGGATTTAAGAATGACATATTAGGAGTCCACCCAAAGAAAGCTGGGATAGGCTCCAGATCGCCCGCGACTCGAGTGAGGAGAAGCAATACAAAAGATGAATGAATGAATAAATAAATATTAGGAGTCATAATTTAGGACATATGAAATCCTAAAATGTTTGACACACAAGGTTGAACATGCTGACTATAATGTATTGCAAAAATTAATCTGTGCTTTAAAAAGCACATGTCCAACGACACCCCCCCAAAAAAGTAAGGATTGTTTTATTGCGTAAACAAAATACGCAATGAAAACATGTTAGCACTGACAACGAAGGTTTACCTTAAGATGAATCAAACGTACACATGTAGTTTATAGAAGGCGTTTATGGAAGCCATAAATTAATCAAAAGTTGACTAGTCCAACATGAGGAGAGGAGAGGTTTATTGAAGGAAGGAGGAAGAGAATTTTAAGTGAAAACAGTTGTTTGCCGAGTTCTCCTGTGATGCCACCTACAACTTACTTTCTTGCTTTGCACGACTAAGCTAATAGGCTAGGCTAACATTAATTAGACGAGCACACAACCGGAAGAAAAAGGAGAAAAGTCGCAAAAAGAAAGCAGGACAAACTCACCGCACAACACAAACTTGAAGCCGACGCGAGGAAGTCCAAACGGGGCGTCCGGCGGCCGAGCAGCTCCGACGGACGCTAAGCATTAGCATTTGCAACACTTAGCTTAGCATTAGCATAATTAGCCCCACTGCTACACGAGCTCCTCCGCCGCCGCCGCCGCGTCCATCTTTTCTTTCCTCTTTCCTCCTCCTCCTCCGCCAAAAAAAACAAAAAAATAAACAATCCCAAAGGCGTCTAACGCTCGCGTTGGCGCACAAGTGGCAACGAAAAGCGGCTGGAAGCCATCGAGAGTCGTCGAAGCATCCGCAAGCTGCCGTCCAACGGCGACGTACAAAAATAAATTTAAAAAAAAAAAGAAAAAGAAAAAGCAACTTTGCTAGCCTCAAAGTTGCCCACAAAAACTTCACACGAACCAGGAGACGACCACAGACAGCCAATCACAACACAGCCAACCAAAGGCTAGCCAATCATGGGCCAGCCGATCACGACCCAGCCAACCGCGAGCCAGCCAACCTCGAGCCAGCCAATCTCGAACTAGGAAGTCCCTACCCAACCAGCTACTACCAACTTCTTTTTTTTCTTTATCTTTTTTTTCAACAATTTTTATTGAGAATATTCAAATGACAAGAAATCAGAAAAGACAAAAATACAGTAAGACAGTATAAAGTCATTAATACATCAAATAATAAAAACGAGAAGCCAGGGCTATTTTTTATTTTTTTTTAAACAACAACAACAACAAAAAACATTAAATGAAGCTAATTTTATTTATATATTTATATATATATATATATATTTTTTTTTTTAAATACTTTTTTTTTGGGGGGGGGGTTGTTGGACGACTGGTTAGCACATCTGCCTCACAGTTCTGGGGACCAGGGTTCAAATCCCGGCCTCACCTGTGTGGAGTTTGCATTTTCTCCCCGTGCCTGCGTGGGTTTTCTTCTTTTTTTTTGTTTAAGCGACTACCGAGCATCGACGCGAGCCACCATAGACATTATGGTAGATACGCCACCGACGTAGCCGGGCTGCTTATAAAACGGCCATGTTGGAGAGGTCGACCTTCCTATAGAAGGCAATGGATGGACACTGAAATTAAGTTTTAACTTGCTTATCTATTTTCATGAGGGTAACTGTTTTGTCAACGCCAAAGTGCTAAAATGCTATCAATGAAAAACAAATTTTAAAAGCAAAAAAAAAAAAAAAGAAAAACATTTAAATATATTTTTTTCATGTGAAAGGGAATCCCTGTACCCTTGTCGCAATTGTACGCCGTTTTACGCAACCGCATGCAGCACAACATACCGGCATCATTGGTCTTTTGGTTTTCTTGCCATACACACACAATGAATGTGCCACCCTAGCTTAGCGTCACAGTCGGCATGGAGCTCAAAAATGCGCGTCTCATAGCTACCAAACACATATCTGTGCTAGCCACAGTTCAGACTTCCTCTCATCAGCAAACAAAGACGTCTTGTTGTTGTTTTTAGCACATTTAGTATGCATTTCAATAATATTAATAATTTAAAAAGGCACGCTCGACTATACACCCATTAACAGCGTGTTTATGTGCTTAACACAAAATTAACGAAAAAGAATGAAACAAAACACATTTTGTTCCTCATGTTCAAGAAAAAAATACATCGACAATAATAACAATGAAATAAAGAATATCTGCTAAGTCCCGCATGCACTGCAAATCACTATACTGTACAACTTTTAACAGAAATGTGCAAAATCATAAGCCACAACATAAAAAAAACACAAACAATCTTCATACGTCACCGTTTGGATGACGTCATATGTATACACAAGCTCTTCACACAGATCATTTTAATGACGTCATCTGGGCAGAATTGTCTTATGATGTTAAGGTCGCACACACAGCTTCTGAGGACACAACACAACAATGATCATCCCTCACACAAACACACACACAAGCATGCACACAGACATGCACAGAAGCACACGCACACACACACACACAGACACACTCAGAAAGTAGTGTTGTTCAAATTGACACAAAATACAAAACAACACCATTAAGCAAACACACACAATACAATACAAAAACAATACAACACGTGCAAAACAAGACAAAAACACAAAACAACACAAGACGCTCACCCAGAACACATAAAACAATATGAAACAGGAAGGATAAGTGGTACGCAAAATGGATGGATGGACAAAAAAAACATGCGATCCAGAACCAAAAACACATTGAAACCCCACTCCAAAACACAGAAACCTACATCTATATGAAAAGAAGAAGGAGAAGAGGAAGGAAAAGGAAAAGAAAAAGAAGGAGGGGAAGAAGGGGAAGAGGAAGAAGAAAAAGAAGGAGGAAAAGGAAAAGACGACGAAGACTGACCTGGCTCAAGCTGACGTTTTCGAACACCGTCGTGTTCCTGGCTCGCAGCACGTCGCTGATGCACTGATGCACGAACGCGTATTGACGCTGGACAAACGCACACGCGACAACAACTTGGCAAAACACAAGTGAGATGTTTTCCACGACTCATCACATTTTGAGCGCAAATACATAACAAGAATTTAAGACCTGAACGCACACAAACCTCAGTCTGCAGCATGTGTGAGCGGTGCAAGCGTAGTTGCCAAACGCATCCATAAACGTCCAGCGTGTCGCACGTGTCCGACTGCTGCAGGAGGCGGTCCAGCGCCACGAAGGTTCCCGTGCGACCCACGCCCGCGCTGACACCCCAAAAAACGCACAAACAACACAAAGTTCACATCCATTTTTTTCATTGCACTATTGAGGTAAAGGAAGTGATTCCTGCCTCCATGTCTGTGTGTACCTGCAGTGCACGACGATTGTGTACTCGTAGTGCTGTTGTGTACCTGCAGTGGGCAATTGTGTACTCGTAGTGCTGTTGTGTACCTGCAGTGCACGACGATTGTGTACTCGTAGTGCTGTTGTGTACCTGCAGTGCACGACGATTGTGTACTCGTAGTGCTGTTGTGTACCTGCAGTGCACGACGATTGTGTACTCGTACTGCTGTTGCGTACCTACAGTGCGCAATTGTGTACTCGTAGTGCTGTTGTGTACCTGCAGTGCACGACGATTGTGTACTCGTAGTGCTGTTGCGTACCTGCAGTGCGCAATTGTGTACTCGTAGTGCTGTTGCGTACCTGCAGCGCACGACGATTGTGTACTCGTAGTGCTGTTGCGTACCTGCAGTGTACGATTGTGGGTCCGCCAGCCGGACTTCTGTTGACAAAATCTCTGACGGTTCTGACGAAGTGGACCAGCGCCCGCGTGCCGTCAGGAACGCCGTGATCGGGCCACACCGTAAAGTGGAAATGACGAACCACGCGCACGTGCCGCGGATCGTCCTCCTGACACACACACAGACACGCGCGCGCGCGCACACACACGCGTCAGACGTACGACGCGGTCGCCGCGGCGCACTTCTCCCGCGGCGCTTACGATGCAGATGCGGAACTCTCGGATGGTCCACTCGGGCAGCGTCGACTCGGAGGTCATGCGGACGATCAGGTCGCCGTAGTAAAGCGGCTCCCGGTCCGCCGGCCAGTAGCGGTCGCACTTCACCTGATGGCACAAACTTCTTACTCGAGTCTTTTCGGCACTATTGCGCTTCACGTTCACGACTGCGTGCGGTAGACGCACTTGTACGCACCCGTCCTTTCTCCACACACTGCGTCAGCATGACCGCGTTGTAGACGTTTTGCTCCCAGACCATCTTCCAGAAATCGTCTTTTGTTCCCGGCAGCGGCCCCTGGGTGGCGATGTACTCGCGCCGGAAGCGATTGCCCTCCCATCGCAAGGCGACAACCGCAACAAGGTCAAGGCATCGACGTCAGCTTTGGGTCATGGCGGGAGTACGACGGTGTGGGTGTGAGAAGCGGTCTTACGGGGATGTAGCTGGCATTGATGTAGTCGGAGGAGAGGTCGTCATCCACGCACGTTAACTTGACTCTCGTTGAGTCGTCTGCAAACAAATTTGTCAGCGAAACACGTGTTCGTTCAATCGTATGCGCGTTTACGTCTCACAGGGCAGGATGTTGTTGTATCGGTTCTTTCCGCGGTTCTCCGGCAGCAACGCGGCGTCCGTGGCTTGGTTGCGGCCCACGTCCTTCAGACTCTGATGACACAACGAAAACATCAGGAAAAACTTTGAAACACCCCAACAAAAAGCGCCAACGTGGTGCTGCCTTGACTTACGATTCAACTCCTTCCGTGACCAACCTCATAACTCAATGTATTACATCAAATATATTTTTCCACATTCAAATTGATTTCAATTCAAAAAATGTTCTGTTCCGAATTTTCAATGTCAACATTTGTAGCTCCTCGAAACATCGAAGGTGACGGGGAAGTTGTTGTCACACCGGCCGCCGTATTAAGGCTCGTCATAATTGTATTCGACGCGCCGATGAGCGGCCTCGTCAAAGTCCGGACTCAAATCCGATCGAAATGCAGTGGCGTGACCTGAAAAAGGCCGTTCAAGCGCAAAGCCCCTCCATTTGTGCCGAGTTCAAACAATTGCGCAAGAAAAAGTGGGCCAAAAATGCTTGATTTCAGTTGTTGTTGCTGAGGATGGCCCAACCAGTTCTTAGGTCGAGGGGGCCAATACTTTTCCCTTAATAAAGGAAATCATCATTTAAAAACAGCACTTGAAATTAACTTGGGTTATATTTGTCTGATATTTACATTTGTTGGATGATCTGAAACAGAAGTGGGGAAACTATGCAAAAATAGAAGAATTTCAGGTGGACAATACTTTTTCACAGCATTGTATATAAAGCATAATAAAGTGGTCTCCTCGATGGTGGGAGGAGCTAGGAAGTTGCAAATACAGAAATGAGATGATCCACCTCATACTGCTCGGAAAGCAGGAAGTGGGCGTCGGCCTGAAGTTTGTCGCAATGGCGCTCAAAGTCGATGACGCTGACGGGACTGAAAGAAAGACACCAAGAAGGGATTACAAAAAACAGGGGCAACTACTAAAAAGCAGTTCTAAAAAAGTATTGTAAAAATCACAAATGCATCAAAAAAACAAACAAAGAAAATTATTTAAAAACGACTAAAAAGTGTTTTGTAAATGTGAAAAGGGTATTAAAAAATACATATTACAAATTGAAGATGATTAAAGATAATTAAAAACTACACAAAATATGGTTGAAAAAAAATGAAAAATACATATTTTTTAAAAAACATTTAAAAACTAATACAATTAAACATAAATAAGTATTGGAAAAAATATTTGTTCTGCACACTAAAAACAACACAAATGAGTATTAAAAAAAGGCAACAAAAAAGTCTTTGAAAAGGACAAAAAAACTATGAAAAAGCTGAAAAAACAACATTTTTTGAAGTAACAGTCTTGAAAGTACAGAAAGTATTTATTTTTCTTACCTTGTCATGCGACGACACTTCCTGAGACGTAAAAAAATAAGTTGGTGACGTCATTGGTGTACAACAACAACAAGTTAACAGCTGACACTTTGAACACACCTTCATCACACCATTTGTGTGTGTGTATATACCATGACAAGTCATATGACCTCACCCTCTGACCCCCAGGTGACCTCTTGGCAAAGCTCGCTCTCTTCTCACACACATGTTGACTGAGGAACTCTCCTGCACACTTAACACGCATGCACACACATTATACACACAAGTGCAATTGTGAGCGAAAACAACACACACAGGCACAAACGTAAGTTACGATTTGCGTTGCGCATGTCGTCTGCAGACGATCAGCGCCGCCAGCGTCGCCATGACGACCGTCACGAAGACGGCAGCACCGATTCCTCCCGCCGCGCCGCTCGCGGGGCCTGCGGACCGGACGGGACGAGAGAGGTCAGAGGTCACGTGCGAGCGCCGACCCGCGCGCGAACGCTCACCTGCGGCGGTTCGCACGGGCAGCGACAGGAAGGTGTCGGCGTACAGCGGCGCAGAAACGCCGTCGGACGCTCGCGTGAACGCTCGGATGCTCAGCCTGAAAGACAAACGTGGCGACCGCTCACGTCTCTGCATTCGTACATGATGATGTCGTGCTGGAGGCGTGCGCCTGTGTGTGTGTGTACTGGTATCATGTTATTGCCGTGTGTGTGCGTACGTCTTTCTGGCATGTGTGTGTGTGTGTGTGTGCGTGCGTACGTGTGGGGCTCAAAGATAGAGCAGAACAAAAAAAGGACACATCAGCCCTACGAGATGAGCGCAGGAGTACAAACTCCATCCTGGTCTGGGAAAACGGGAGGATGGCCGCCTCAGAAAGCGCAGACGACGGATAAACGAGTCCAAAGAACAACTGAAGCGCGGGGGCAGCGGCATCAGCGGGACGAGGGAGCGCACACGCTCCCGCACAGCCGGGGGACCCGATCGCAGACCGGATCGGGTCGGGAACTTTATCCGGAAGGTTTCCCGACCCCGTCGACTGTTTTAAAAGACAGGCCGCAGCTCTGGCGGAGGCCGGAGTGGCAGCTGAACTGTCGGCAAGGTCACAGATTCCTCTTAACTGGGGGGGAAAAAAGTATTTTGTCTGGACAAAAGAAATCCCAAAACCCTTTCGAAGAGGAAGACAAGATAAATGTTGTAAACCTGCGTATATGTGAGCGTGCGTGTGCGTGTACATGATGATGTCGCAATACACATGCGGGTGTGCGTGTCGGGCACCTGTAAGCGGTCGTGGGTTTGAGGGGTCCGTCACAGAAGTGTCGTCCGTCGCGCTGCGGGGGTGAGCGGTCGCACAACCCCCCCAGAACGTCCGTACCCGTCCCCACAGCGATGTCGTAGCCGCACGCCTCGGCGGCGCCCCCGCTGGCGAACAAAGACGTCTGGTAGGACTTGATGGACGCGTTGGACATATAGTCGCCATACGAGGGCAGAGGGTGGCGCTGCTCCGGCAAAACGCTGTCCTCACCTACGCACAACAAAACGACGGATCCTTTTGTTTGTCTATCTGGAACTTTATTCAGTGATCGTGCTAATAAGGGTGTCATAACAATCAATGATCATGTTCCTAAGCATGTAATAACAGTCAGTGAATTTGCCAATCATGTATTAACAATCAGTAGCCACAATAAAAGGAGTGTAATCGCAATCAGGGATCATGCATAAAATAACAATCCCGATAATAACGGTGTAATAACAATCAGTGACAGCGGCGCAACAGTTGTGAACGAGTGCGCGTGACGGCTTCCTGCCTTCGGACTCGGTGACGACGACGCTGAAGAATTTGACGGCGCCGTTGACGTCGCTGAACCAGCTGCAGTTGAAGCGGAACAAGATGGACGACGCGCTCGCCAGCGCCGATGCGGCGTCCACTCGCGTGTTGACGGGTGGCACCGGAGGACCTGAGGACAGGGCGACCGTTTCAGGCAAAGTTGACCTTTGACCTTTACATACTGTCCGTTTGACACGCACACGTAGTATCCTCATCACATGATGAACTTTTGAACAAAATGTATTGAATACCTGTCTGACATAAAAGGGGGACGGAACTTAAAACCTTTTTTTGGTGAGCTTCCACTCGTCAAAAGACACTAAGAATAAGAATTAAACAATTTCCACCATCTCAGGGGGCCGCCACATTTGGCAACAGCGCCCTCTGCCGTCGACCAAAATCAACATCACAACGTCTGGCGCTCGTGTGGCGAAGGTCACGTGACCGAAAGCCAGAAACAGCCGGAGGACTCCCCTGAGGCTCGGATCGGGCACGTGCGCAAACATTTTCGGGGGCAGGCGCGCTAGCCAGTAAAAGGGCGCCAGAATTATTCATACCATTAAGAAAAAGCTGTAGCATGTATTTAACTTATGTATTTATTTCTGTTAACACAATAAACACAGTCAATGTTAACAGTCACTATCAACGATTAACAAGGGAGGTGGAGAGAGGCTACAGTGGATATAAAAAGTCAACTAACCCCTGTTCCAACGACGGCTTTTTGGAAAGATAATGGTTAGGGGGCCTAGGTGCAAGGCTGGAGCGTTGGCCCAGTTCTCCCGAGGACTCCAATAAACACTTTGGGTAGAATTCATGTCAGAAGGCACGACGGGATGCTTTAAAGTCACTATGCGAAAGTTTGGGCTTGCCGGCTCGTTAGCGCCACCAACTGGTAAAAGTCTGTTGTCGAGGGTCCAAACGGGTCAAATTGGAGCCTAGGGGTCCGCGAGCGACCCCTTCGGAGCGGCGCTCGGTACTTACGGTCGATCATGGTGACCACGTTGTCATGCGCCGGTTCGCTGGCGCTGCCGTCCGAGATGACTTTCACCCTCACGTCGTAGCGCTTGTGAGGCTCCAGCAGGCCGATCACGTAGGCGGCCGGGCGCCGGTCCCAGCGGCGCGAGTAGACCAGACTCCCCGAGTCCTCATGTGCGCACTCCACAGCGTAGGAGTCAAAGTCGGTCTCCGGGGGCGCCCAGGAGCAGGAAACGGACGTGGAGCTGTGGGGGCGGCAGCGGAGGCCCACGACTGGCGACGGCTCTGCGGAAGCGCCGGATCGGTTAAGAAAACTGCAATCGGGTCACCTTCCGGCTATCTGGAGCCACTGGCGACCGAGTCGAAAACTGAGTCTGAATCGTGTCGAGAATTGAAAAGCTGGCATTTTGTCTCCCCGGCACGGCGGACGAGCGGTTAGCGCCTCCGCCTCAGAGTTCAGAGGTCAAGCACGCCAGTCAGATCGATTGGAGACTCCAAACTGTCCGCGGGCGAGAACGCGTCTTCGTCGACACGTTCCCCGCCGTCGGCTGGCGACCAGTGCGGGGCGCGACCCGCCGGAAAGGCACCCGGGTGAGGATGTGCGCGTTTCATTCGGCGTCGCGCTTAGCGTGAGCGGTGAGCACCTCTGCCCCACACTTTTGGGTTTGAATCTGGGCTGCGGCCTTCCTGTGTGCAGTTCGCATGTTAGCTTGTTAGCCTTCAGTGGGTTTTTCCTCTCACGGTAAAAAAACAGAAGACCAAAAAAAGTTCCATACGTTTGTCTTCAATGCAGCGACCAGGCTACTGTTCGTCTATTGGAGAGCAGTCCATTATTTGTCTCCAGGCGGTCTGAAATGAGCGGGGGGTCTTCGGTCTACCAGGGTGCCCCCAGGCGGCATTTGGAGCTTACAGACAGCGTTAGAAAACATTTTCGCGAGCTCAGTTAGTGCCCTACTTGCTCATTGGGTTGTCGGAAGTGTTTGACTTACTGGGATTCGGACCTTTGTACTGCGCTAAAATCCTTAAGGCGTCTTCTGCCTTTCGCCAGAGGAGACTTGAAATATTTCACGTGTGTCCCGGACTTTTTTTTTTTCCTTTGGCAGGCACGTGTCACGAGCGCTCTTTACTTGCCGTGCACACGAGACTCTCTCGCATCCAAAACGCCGCCGTTGGTGTTTTATCGCACACTGTTGACAGCGTTACGGTCGCTTTATTCTGCGGCCTTTGTTTCCGAAAAAGAAAACTAACTATTGATGTTGCACTTTCCTAAAATGAAGAGATCAGTGCCAAGATATTCACAAAAATGAATATATTTTTATTTCTATTTCTGTGCATGCAATTGTCAAGGTCATCCTCACTTTCTTAAAAAGGTGTTCAACAAAGCACTTTCAAAGTGTAAATGTTTTAAAAATGGGATGTTTTCATGTTCTTCATTGTTGTTCACTTCTCTAGAAGTGTTTCACGACTTGGTGACAAGAGGAAACCGCGGGCCCAAGGGTGGCGACAGTTGAGACCCGATGCCCTAAGAAGAGCCTAACGAGGACGAGCGCAATAGAAAACGGATGTTTGAGTGTGTCGCGGATGTGCGGGTGACGCCACCTACTGGTGCGAACGCTGCGCTGGACGGGCGGGCTGTAGGAGGGCGCGGCCCCGCCCCCGCCCCGCGAGGCTCCGCTGACTGTGCGCAGGCTGACGTTGTAGAGGCGTCCGGGGAACAAGCCTCTCAGGATGCGACTGGCGGACCGGCGACTCTCGTACGGGTTGACCGCGAAACCGCGGTCGGGAGGCGTCCAGCGCACGTCAAAGTCGTCGTAGTCGCAGTCCGCGGGGGCGGTCCAGGTGACCTCCAGGGACGTGTTGGTCACCCCTCGGAATAGCAAGGAGCCCGGCGATCTGGGAGCTGAGAGCCAGGACACATTAGCGCCCGACCCCCGACCCCTCTAGGCCTAGCCGCTTCCGATATCGAGAGTGATTTCGACAGAGTCAGCCATTTTGGATGAGTAGGGCTGTAATGGTAAAGTTTGGAATCGGGAAATGTACAACTTTAAGGCACAAACCCGTGCCAGCTTCGAAAAGGCAGAACTACGACACGCCCCTTCCAAGTCCTGGAGTTTGGGCCTCGAATCCAAAAAAAGCCGTACGAGCTCACAGTGCTACGGGACTTCTAATCATTGATATTATGATTTGAAGTTTGCTGAAAACATGCGAGCCTGCCCTCGATTGAAGATAAATTTCGTTCAGCAAGTCTCCTCCAACTGCGCGTCATTTGACTCCTTTTTCCGGTGACGGTCATCTGGCCGGTGTGAGCGAAACTGCGCTAATGCTAGTCGGACCGCACGGAACACTAATAACTTCCCGTTATTAATTGCTGAGCATCCGAGCTCACCGAGGTGGGCGGTATGGGAGCGTTTGGTCTCCCCGTTCCACATACATGCATGCAGGGGGGTGCAAAGGGTGGACGGTGCGGTGGCCCACGACATTTGCACGCCGCTGCAGGCGTAGAAATCGTGCAGTCGACGAGATCCAAACCGCTTGCCGTCAGAAAACCTCCACACGGCTGACGTGGCTTCTACCCAGAAGAAAATGTAGGTGCCAGGCCGGTGAAGTGGTATCGGTGTTTAGTATCGTGCATTTCCACGAGTAAGAGTAACAGACTTGCACATTTGCGATCTGTATCGGTGCATCCCTCGTTATTAAAATGGATTGATTTGTCGCTGGCGTTGTAATTATGCCACAGCCATGCTATCAAAGATGGCGTCCAAGTAGCGTTCCAAAACCATTTCAAGAAAATAACAAAACAAAAAACAAATCTCTCAAGTGATTCGGATTCGTGACCGATTGTGAACGCAGCCGGTCCGCGGCGGTCGGGGCCTCACCTGTCCTCCCGTGCACGCCGGTGCCGTTCGCGAGATCGCCGCTGAGGCTCAGGACGTCGACGCGGTAAAGCCGGCCCGGCGTCAGGTCGCCGAAAATGAACTCCATGACGTCCGATCCCAGCCGCTCCTGCGCTCGCAGCGAGCCGTCGGGGGCGGACAGCGACACCCGGTAGCCGTCCACGCCGCCCTGGCCCCGCCGCCACAACACCCGCAGCTGGTCACAAGCGTCGCCGCTCTCGGCACGCAGAGACGTGACGGCGGACGGAGCTGACGGAAGACGACGTGGCGCCGACGTGAGCGCGGCGGCAAACGTGAGCATCATGATGATGATGATGACGTTGATGAAGGTGAAGACGATGGCATGACGACGGCGGTGATGATGATGATAACAATTATGACGGCAATGATGTGGACAATGGCGACGGCGATGAAGATGGCGGCGCGGTGTCGTATGTGCCGAGCATGCCCGGACCTGTCCTGGCCCAAACGGCGGAGCGGTTGCTCAAAGGTCCGCTGCGCGTGACGACCTCCATCCGGTAGACGGAACCGGGTGCGAGTCCTCCGAACCAGCAGTCCAGGCCGGACGGCCCGGTCCGGCGCCGCTCCAGCAGGACCTCGTCGGCGCCGTACAGGAGAATGTCGTACGAGTCCAAGTCGCCCGCCGGCCGGGACCAGCTCAAGGCCAGACCGGTGCCGGTGTCGCTTTTGACGGACAGCTGGGTGGCGGCCGCGGGACCTGACGGGAGCACCGAGGGACTCACGTCCTCAACGTGCAACGTGAAAAAATCCACCAGTAATTGAGGTCTCCCTCAAAAAGTTTACAATCGCTAAAAGTAATGGCCTATTTTTCCTACAGTATAATTCCATGAATAAGGGCAAAGACACTTTTTTTTGCTCATTTTGCCATTTTTGATGCTGCCTTGGTTTTCTATGGGTAAATGTCTCCCATGCTGAAAGAGCCAGGCTTAAAGTTCAAATTTTAGGCCATAACGGTGAAGAGATAAATACACTCATTCCATGGCAGTCCAATGCAAATGTCATCTGAACAACAAGAATTCTTCAACTTAAAAAATCATATCAATCACCGGATATCCGCCAAGTAAATAAATTCCGCCAAGTGCCAATCATTCAAATACTCATCAGTCAACTGAATTGATTTTCAAAATGAAATTCAGCGGGCCATGTCTTTACCGTTATTGATCAAATGATTTGAAAATGAGTCGAATACGTGTGTTGCTTTGGCAATTCTACAAGTATTTGGGGGGGGGGGGCGCGTCAAGTACTGGCAGATTTTTTTCTCTTGGCTGCAGGCAGCCCATCCCGTCACAAACAGGAAGTCTTACGTGTGCGAGCCCGGGCGCTGACCCCGAGGCTTTGGACTTCGCCGCTAGTGGTCCGGACCAGGACGCCGTAGCGCCTTCCCGGGCTGAGACCGTGAAAGGTGTGCCGTGCGAGGGCGCCGGTCGGCGTGGCGTTGGCGAGGACGGCGCCTCGCTCGTCCAGAAGCTGCAGGAAGTAGCCGTCGGACACGCCCGTCGCTTCCCGCCAGCTCGCCCGCAGCCCGTCGGTCCCGGCCGGATTCTCCACGAGCAGCGCCGTTACCGCCGACGGGACTGAGCGCAGCGCACGGTTCAGAGAGCGAGCGGTACCGAAGCGGCCCGACCGCCCGGACCGGAAGCTCACCTGTGCGTCCGCTGGCTGTTTGGTTGCTGGAGAGGTCGCCGCTGAACGCCTGAACCGTCACGCCGTACAGCTGACCTGGCCGCAGCGAGCCGAACACGACCCGATTGTGGAGTTTGAGGACAGGCCGCGCGGCCAGCTGCTGATGCTGCCTGTACAGAACCGCCGTGTATCCGTCCACGTCGCCCTCGCCCGGCGTCCAGCTCACCGTCAAACTGCTGCTGTCGCCGTCGTTACTCACCTGGATGTTCTTCACCTGGCTGGGAACTAAACATGAAACCCCCATCATTATCCTCCTCATCGTCACCGTCATCATCAACAACATGACGACGAGCTGCTCGGTGTCATTCCTGTGATTGACAGGTGTATGTGCAGTTCACAACGCCGGCACATATTAACAATCAGAGGTCACACTGAAGAGTGTGTGACGGCAATCAATGAGCAAAATAGTGGAATAGTGATCATGCTAATTCGTGAAATATCAATCAGTGGTCATGCTAATCAGCATGTAATAGCAGTCACTGATCATGCCGACAATTGTGTAATATCAATTAGTGATCCTGCTAGTAAACATGTCATAACAATCAGTGAGCATGCCAATAATCATGTAATACAATCACTAATCATGTTAATAATTCTGCAATATCAAGCAGTGACCATGTTAATAAACATGTCATAACAATCAACGATCATGTTAATAATCGTGTAATAGAATCACTGATCATGTTAATAATTGTGTAATATCAATCAGCGACCATGCTAAAAAACAATCAGTGATGCTCATGAAGATGTGAAAATGTGTGAGCGGTTGGGAAGCTCTGTTACACGTGTGGCGTTGTTTATGCGTGTGTGCGGCTGACCCGTGCGGCCCTCGATGAACCGGGTCCTCTGGTTGGGTCCGCTGAAGGTGGACACCAAGACCTTGTAGAGGCGCCCGGGTGTGAGCGAGCTCACGCAGCACTCGCCCACGCCACCGCCCAGGGTGAGCGGAGGGAACACCTTCATGTCGTTGAATAGCAGCTGCACCTCGTAGTGGTCCACATCGCCCAGGGCCGCCGCCCACACCACCCAAAGCTCCCGCGAGGACCGACGGGCGACACGTAAGGAGCGCACCGCCGCCGGGACTGGACAAAGAGCGGAGCTGCACCTGAGTCCTGGCTCATCACTCGATCAAACACAGCATAGCGAGAGACTCACAGGTGCAACCATGGGTGGAGGTGCTGGCCTCGTAGGTGCCGCTCCAGGTGCTGATCACCACTGTGTAGAGTCGACCCGGGACCAGGCCGTGAAAGACACATTCGTTCCGCATCCTGGATACAGTCTGGTTCTGCAGCACGGCGTTGTTGTGCTTGATGGACACGAGGTACAGGTCAAAGTCTCCGGAGGCGGGTCGCCAATACACCCTCAGGAAGTCGTCACGGGCGCCGTGTGTCGCCGTGGGGTTCTGAACCTTCGACGGTTCTAGGCAACGTCAACCATTCAAAGTAAGAACTTCATGTCTGACTCTCATCCACTTCCTGTCTGCTGCATGCGGCACTCACGTGTCCTCCCCAGGATGGAGGTGTGGTTCTGGAAAGTTCCGCTGCGAGTGCTTATGGAGATGTTGTAGAGGCGTCCTGAAACCAGGGAGCTAAAAACGCACTGGTGACTGGATTTGGAGACGACCAGCGTGTGAAGCGCCTTGTCTCGGTCCCTCAGGGCCACCACGTAACTGTCCACCTCCCCAAAAGCGGGACGCCACGACACGCTGAGGAAGTCCATGCGCCCGTTATTACTGACAGTTACCTCACCAACAGCAGCGGGTACTGGGGGGAGGGGGTGGGTGGGGACGGGGGATTAGGTTTAAACAAGAAGACCCACAAGAAGTTGACAACAGTTTCCTAGTGTCAGTGCTGTCCAGAGTGGCGGTCTTACCGGTGCTCCCCTCAGCCACCGTCTGCCTGGACGTGCGCCCCTCTCGGACCGTCGTCACCACCACCCTGTAGTGGGCGCCGGGCTTCAGGTCACGGAAGTTCAGGCTGGTGGCGTCGGCCGGGACGCTCTGGTTCTTGATCACGCTGCCCTCGTGTACCAGCAGGACCAAGTATAAGTCCACGTCCCCGCCGGCCTGCTCCCACTGTACCAGAAGACTCTCTGTGCTTCCCAAATTAAAAACCTGCAGCCTGGTGACCTGAGATGGAGCTGAGGGGACACCGCAACCGTCACACACAAAATGACAACGCTACAACCATGAGGACGCAATAAGAACACCACAACCAGACACTCATCTATTTGTTTTATGCCACTTGTTCTCATTAGGTTTGCGGGTGAGCTGAAGCCTATACCAGTTGACAAGCAGTCACACATTCACACTGTCCCTGAGTGGAAGTGAAGTGGACCACTACACCATCAGTGAGTCTAAGAAGCAAAATGTCAGAGACGAAAAGATGCTGAGAGTCATTCAAAGAACTCTTACTGGTCCATGCGTTGACCGAGGTGGAGCTACTCAGGTTGCCACTGCTGGTCGTCACGGTGACGGTGTAAAGGCGCCCCGAGGCGAGCTCGTGGAAGGCGCACCCCGTGGCCTCCCGGGGTAAGAGGCTCCGGGCCGCGGCCGAGTCGGACCGGGCCTGTCGGATGACTGCCGTGTAGCCGTCCCACTCACCTGACGGGGGGCGCCATTGGACATGGACGGCAGAGTCGTCGGCCCAATGGACGCGAAGCTGCAGGACGGGCCCGGGGGCTGACGAGCAAAAAAAAACCTCAGAAATAGGAAGGCCAGGCAGTCACAGAAGTGAAAGTAAGGACTAACCGAGTCGTCCTTGACAGCGCGCCGTGCTGATCATGATCCCGCTGTGCACCGTAACCTCCGCAGCGTAGATCCGACCCCCTATCAGGCCCAAGACGTCGGCAGAGAACACATAGCTCCGGCTCAGCTTCTCGATGGTTTCATTGGCCAGAACTGTGGAGCCGTTCCACAGAAGCACGCTGTATTTCTCCCAGTAGCCACTGGGAGGCGTCCAGGTGAGACGTAACGCTGTGCCATCAGAAACCGACACGGCGGACAACGCCGACACCCCATCAGGAACTGAAACACCCCAACAACACCCACAATAAAGCTGCAGTACCTGCACTTCTAAAGTGTAATTCATTGCGTGACAAAGCTCATAACTCAATTTACTGCTGTGTCAAATCCAATTCCGCCATCGAAAAGAACCAAAATGTAACTAAACTGTTCCAGCTCCCCCCAAAAAACTTCAATTTCTGAATAAAGAAAATGAGTACTGTATCAAATAAAACATATTTAAGAAAAAATGAGCCTATCGAAATAAAATGCTTTCATAAAGTGTAATTACCGAATGTGCTATAATGCAGCCCTACGAGCGGCACGAGCCGGTGCAAATTGTTGGCCGTTCCCAAGCCCGGATAAATGCAGAGGGTTGCGTCAGGAAGGGCACCCGGCTTAAAACTTTCCCAAACAAATATGATAATTCATCCAAGGAATTTCGTACGGAACGGTCGTAGCCCAGGTTAACGTCTGCCACCTTCTTAGGCAGAAAGAGAAGAGGGAACCACAGAGCAGAGAATTGAATGTGGGGACTTTGAATGTTTGCGGCACGGTGGTAAACTGGTTAGCACATCTGCCTCACAGTTTTGAGGACCGAGGTTCAAATCCCGGCCTCGCATGTGTGGAGTTTGCATGTTCTCCCCGTGCCTGCGTGGGATTTCTCCAGGTACTACGGTTTCTTCCCACATCCCAAAAACATGCGTGGTAGGTTAATTGAATCAGAATCAGAATCAGAATCATCTTTATTTGCCAAGTATGTCCAAAACACACAAGGAATTTGTCTCCGGTAGTTGGAGCCGCTCTAGTACAGCATGAGTGGCCAGTATATGCAAATAGTGCAGCATGGCGAGACAACTACAGTGAGTGCACGAGTCATACATCATTGGCCCCACAGAAATGTGACCACGAACTCAAGTCAAAAAATTGCCAGCTTATTGTAATGTAATTATAGGTTAGGTGTTTAAGAAGTTGATCGCAAGAGGGAAGAAGCTGTTGGAATGTCTACTAGTTATAGTTTGCGTTGATCGGTAGCGCCTACCTGAGGGAAGGAGCCGGAAGAGCCGGTGACCGGGGTGCAGACGGTCCGAGAGGATTTTGCACGCCCTTGTCTTAGTTCTGGCAGCGTGCAAGTCCTCAATGGTGGGTAGGGGGGTACCGACAATCCTTTCAGCAGTTTTGATTGTCCGTTGCAGTCGGAGTTTGTCCTTTTTTGTAACGGCACCAAACCAGACTGTGATGGAAGAACACAGGACCGATTCGATGACCGCTGTGTAGAACCGTCTCAGCAGCTCCGGTGGGAGGCCGTGCTTTCTCAGAAGCCGCAGGAAGTACATCCTCTGCTGGGCCTTTTTGAGGACGGAGTTGATGTTGGTCGCCCACTTCAGGTCCTGAGAGATTGTAATTCCCAGGAATTTGAAGGTCTCGACGGTTGACACAAGGCAGCTGGACAACGTGAGGGGCAGCTGTGGCGAAGGATGCCTCCTGAAGTCCACGATCATCTCTACAGTCTTGATCGTGTTCAGCTCCAGGTTGTGTCGGCCGCACCGCAGCTCCAGCAGCTCCGCTTCCTGTCGATATGCAGACTCGTCACCGTCCTCAATGAGGCCGATGACAGTGGTGTCATCTGCAAACTTCAGGAGTTTGACAGTCGGGTTCGCTGAGGTGCAGTCGTTCGTGTAGAGAGAGAAGAGAGAAGAGCAGCGGAGAGAGGACACAACCTTGGGGCGCCCCAGTGCTGATGGTGAGTCTGGATGAGGTGGCCTCCCCCAGCCTGACCTGCTGTGTCCTGCCCGTCAGAAAGCTGTAAATCCACTGGCAGATGGCAGGTGAGACGCTGAGCTGGAGAAGCTTGGTTGAAAGGAGTTCAGGGATGATGGTGTTGAACGCTGAGCTGAAGTCCACGAACAGGATCCTCGCGTAGGTCCCTGCACTGTCGAGGTGTTCTAGGATGAAGTGCAGTCCCGTATTGACTGCATCATCGGCAGACCTGTTCGCTTGGTAGGCAAACTGCAGGGGGTCCAGCAGGGGACCTGTGACACTCTAGAGGTGGTCCAGCACGAGACGTTCAAAGGACTTCGTGACCACAGATGTCAAAGCGACAGGCCTGTAGTCATTCAGACCAGAGATTGCAGGTTTCTTGGGGACTGGAATGATGGTGGAGCGTTTGAAACAGGATGGAACTTCGCACATTTCCAAAGATCTGTTGAAGATCTGAGTGAAGACTGGAGCGAGCTGGTCCGCGCAGACTTTGAGGCAGGATGGGGACACATGGTCCGGGCCTGCCGCTTTGTTAATCTTCTGTTGTTTGAAGATGCGTCTCACATCCTGTTCATGGATGGTTAACGCAGAAGTCAGAGGTGTGGTTGTGGTCGCGGGTGCGGCCGGGTGGTTGTGTGGTGTGAAACTGTCCTTTTCAAATCTGCAGTAGAAGGTATTCAAGTCGTCGGCTAGTGTGCTATTGTTCTCAGCTTGGGGGGGATCGTCCCTTGTAATTAGTCAGCGATTGGAATGCATGCCAGACTGATTTAGAGTCGTTCGCGCTAAACTGTTTTTCCAACTTTGCTGCATAGATCCTCTTTGCAATGTTAATTTCTTTAGTCAGCTGGTTTCTAGCTCGATTATACAGGGCCCTGTCCCCGCTCTGATATGCGTCTTCCTTAGCTTGGCGAAGCTGCTTAAGTTTAGCAGTGAACCACGGCTTGTTGTTGTTGAATGTGCGAAATGATTTTGTTGGTACACAAACCTCTTCACAGAAACTGATATAGGATGTGACAGTGAAGACTCTAAATTGCCCGTAGGTGTGAATGTGAGTGCAAATGGTTGTTTGTCTATATGTGCCCTGCGATTGGCTGGCGACCAGTTCAGGGTGTACCCCGCCTCTCGCTTGAAGATAGCTGGGATAGACTCCAGCATTCCCGCGACCCCAGTGTGGAAAAGCGGTACAGAAAATGGATGGATGGATGAACTTTGAATGTTGGGACTATGACAGGAAAATCTCGGGAGTTGGTTGACATGATGATTAGGAGAAAGGTTGATATATTGTGTGTCCATGAGACCAGGTGGCAAGGCAGTAAGGCTAGAAGTTTAGGGGCAGGGTTTCAATTATTTTACCATGGTGTAGATGGGAAGAGAAATGGAGTCGAGGTTATTTTAAAAGAAGAGTTGGCTAAGAATGTCTTGGAGGTGAAAAGATCGAGGGATGAGGCTGAAACTTCAAATTGAGGCTGTTATGTATAATGTGATTAGCGGCTATGCCCCACAGGTAGGATGTGACCTAGAGGTGAAAGAGAAATTCTGGAAGGAGCTAGACGAAGTGGTTCTGAGCATCCCGGACAGAGAGAGAGTCGTGATTGGTGCAGATTGTAATGGACATGTTGGTGAAGGTAATCGGGGTGATGGGTAAGTACGGCATCCAGGAAAGGAACTTGGAGGGACAGATGGTGGTAGACTTTGCAACAAAGATGCAAATGGCTGTAGTGAACACTTTTTTTCCCCCAGAAGAGGCACGAACATAGGGTGACCTGCAAGAGCGGAGATAGAAGCACGCAGGTTGATTACATCTTGTGCAGACGATGTCATCTGAAGGAGGTTACTGACGTGTGGCTAGACAGCGTAGGATGGTGGTGTGTAAAATGACTCTGGTGGTGGGGAGGAAGATTAAAAAAACAAAGGCATAGCAGAGAACCATGTGGTGGAAGCTGAGATAGGAAGAGTGTTGTGTGGCTTTTCAGGAAGAGCTTCGACAGGCTCTCGGTGGACAGGAGGAGCTTCCAGAAGACTGGACCACTGCAGCCAAGGTGATCAGAGAGGCAGGCAGGAGAGTACTTGGAGAGAAGGAGACTTGGTGGTGGAACCTCAAAGTACAGGAAATCATACAAGGAAAAAGGTTAGCTAAGAAGTGGGACACTGAGAGGACTGAGGAGAGGAGACAAGAATACAGAGAGATGTGACGTAGGGCCAATATAAAGGTGGTAAAGGCCAAACCAAACAAGAGGAATATGATGAATATGATATGTATGCCAGGTTGGACATTAAAGATGGGGGGGAAAAAGATCGATACAGGTTGGGCAGCCAGAGCGATAGAGATGGGAAGGATGTGCAGCAGGTTAGGGTGATTAAGGATAGAGATGGAAATGTGTTGACTGGTGCCAATAATGTGCTGGATAGAATGAAAGAATACTTTGAGGAGTTGATGAATTGCGAAAATTAGAGAGAAAGAAGAGTTGAAGAGGCAAGTGTGGTGAACCAGGAAGTGGCAATGATTAGTAAGGGGGGAAGTTAGAAAGGCATTAAAGAAGATGAAAAATGGAAGGGCAGGTGGTCCTAATGACATTCCTGTGGAAGTATGGAAGCATCTAGGAGAGGTGGCTGTGGAGTTTTTGACCAGCTTGTTCAATAAAATTCTAGCGCGTGAGAAGATGCCTGAGGAATGGAGGAAAAGTGTGCTGGTGCCCATTTTTAAGAACAATGGTGATGTGCAGAGCTGTGGGAACTATAGAGGGATAAAGTTAATGAGCCACACAATGAAGTTATGGGAAAGAGTAGTAGAGTCTAGAACCAGGACAGAAGTGAGTATTTGGGAGCAACAGTATGGTTTCATGCCTAGAAAGAGTACCACAGATGCATTATTTGCCTTGAGGATGTTGATGGAAAAGTACAGAGAAGGTCAGAAGGAGCTACATTGTGTCTTTGTAGATCTAGAGAAAGCCAATGACAGAGTACCCAGAGAGGAACTGTGGTACTGCATGGAGTGGCAGAGAAGTTAGTTAGAATAATACAGGACATGTACGAGGGCAGCAGAAAATCGGTGAGGTGTGCTGTAGGTGTGACAGACGAATTTAAGGTGGAGGTGGGACTGCATCAGGGTTCAGCCCTGAGCCCCTTCCTGTTTGCAGTGGTGATGGATAGGCTGACAGATGAGGTTAGACTGGAATCCCCGTGGACCATGATGTTTGCAGATGACATTGTGATCTGCAGTGCAAGCAGGGAGCATGTGGAGGAACAGTTAGAAAGATGGAGGCCAGCACTGGAAAGGAGAGGAATGAAGATTAGCCGAAGTAAAACAGAATATGTGTGCATGAATGAGAGGGGTGGTGAGGGAAGAGTGAGGCTACAGGGAGAAGAGATAGCAAGGGTGGAGGACTTGAAATACTTGGGGTCAAGAGTCCAGAGCAATGGTGAGTGTGGTCAGGAAGTGAAGAAACGGGTCCAAGCAGGTTGGAACGGGTGGAGGACAGTGTCAGGTCTGTTACGTGACAGAAGAGTATCTGCTAGGATGAAGGGCAAAGTTTAGAAGATGGTGCTGAGGACAGCCATGATGGATGGATTAGAGAGAGTGGCACTGAAGAGACGACAAGAAGCAAAGGAAATGAAGTTTTTGAGGTTATCTATCTCTAGGAGTGAGCAGGTTGGACAGGAATAGAAATTAGCTCATCAGAGGGACGGCCAAGGTTAGACATTTTGGAGAGAGCAGACTTGGGATGGTTTGGACACATCCAGAGTAGAATGTACTGTAAACTGGTCGAAGGAGCTTCCAGGCAACAGAGTTAGAGGAAGACCAAAGAGAACATTGATGGATGTGAGGGAAGACAGAAGGAAAAGGATGACGCGCTGTGGCCACCTCTCGAGGGACAAGCCCAAAAGAAAAGAAGAATTACAGAGTGTGCTACATGTAGTATTTGTGTGTTGAATGTTTGCCTTTAAGGAGCATGACCTGGTGAGTGACATCAGGAGCTGGATTCGGGTTTGGCTGATTATTGTTCAGTGTAAGCGTCTGCTCCTTGTGAGTGTAGTCATTTTGTGTTTTTTCTCCTTGCCCATGCGCCAGGGCATTGCATGAACTTCATTGCTCCCTTTTTTTCCATTTCATTTGAGCGACAGTATATCTCAAACTCGCTTGTAACTCAAATTTGGGCATGCAAAACAATAGCAAAAAAACGAGCACAAGACAAGTCGTAACTTGCAAAACTCGTGGAAAATGTTAGCCATGTCAGTTACGGACTGCAAAACGTCAACAAAAAGACCAGCTCGGCAACTGGACTTGCTTGTTGAAGACTATTCATCTTTAATTCGAAACCTTTCTTCGGTTGTCCCATTCAAAACGATTTTGCAGAACAACTTGTCACCACGGCGGTTGACAATGACGACTCCAACCCCCATGTGACCCCCCAGAGACGGATGGGTCGACTCTACACCGAAGATTTAGGAGTGAAGAGGCCTTTTGGATTCAAAGGTTTGCCGTTGGCCTCAACGCTGCCCCTTTGAACTGTTCTGGTTCGTTTAGACAGACTATACCGGCACCCAGGTGTCAGGTGGTGGAAAAGAACCCGGGTCACGTTGGCACTCAGGTGCAGCTCTTGGGGGGCCTCGCCGCGGGCCGACAGGGTCGCCAGGGAAAAGCCGACGCCCCCCTGGGGGCGGCAACCAGGAAGCGCTCAGACGCTTGCCGCTGCCGTTGTTCTCCAGACTCAAGACGCACACGGGGGTGGGGCCTGAGCCGGATGACGATCGACATGGCGGAGAGTCAACGTGATTATTACCAGGGTTGGACAGCTACCAACAAGTGGTATAAATACTGAGTTTCTTTACTCAAAGAGGGTTTTCAGGTCTCAAATTTATATGAGTATTTCTTTTTCTGATGACGTTTTACCTGCCCTCCCAACATTTAAAAGACCTCACCAGATCTCAGATGCCAGATAGCAGGTAACTGTTCTTTCTGTTATTTCTTCTTCCTTGTGCCTCTGCCCCCAAAGTTGAGTAACCCTCGTCACCCGTATCCACCAGCACGCGCACATGCGAGGTGCTCTTCCCGCCGGTAGTCGCCACCACAGCCACCATCCAGCGGGTCCCGGGGACGAGAGACCCTAAAGCCAATGGGGCGGGGTGGCGCTTCCCAACACCTGACCGGAGACAAATTCCTTGTGTGTTTTTTGGATTTACTTGGCAAATGAAGAGGATTCTGATTCTGACTAAAGCTGACTGTAATGTACAGGAAGTGCAGACAGCGCACGGCCGGCCCACCGTGGAACTATTTGCGTGATCACCACAAAGCTAGCGGCTATTTTAATTTTTTTAAATGAAAGCTAGCTGCTAATGCTCACGAAAACAAGCATACGTGACGTCAAGCCGTGTGATTCCCACGATGCAATGTAGGTTGTTTTTTCCCCTAATAATTAACACCCTGATCGTTACGTTAAATGTCGTTGTCGTTTCTATGTATGTTAACAATGGTTCTTGGAATGTATACCTTATTTAACTGTCACATTTATTGTTGATTTATGTTGTACTGTTTTTTTTTTAATGAAACCATTACTTTAGGTAGTGTGTGAAAGAATGACCCCTTGGTCAATTCCCCCACCATAGGATTTCGAAGACGGCGCTAAATACTAAAAATAATAAGAGCTCACGACACATTGACCTAATAAAAATCATTAAGACTTCCAAGTTCCAGCATTATGGTGTAACATATCATATTTTCTTGTAGTAAAACAGTAAGTTGCACATATAGCTAAAGAAAGAGAATGCTACAAAGTGTTGGTTTCTCAGTGCTTTGGTCAAAGTAACAAGTCTCTGCAAGTCAAGGGTTTAAGTCCAAGTGAAGTCACGAGTCATTGCTGCTCAAGTCCAAGTTGAGTTGCAAGTCTTGCACCATACTGTCAAGTTGATTCTAAAGTCATGTGAGTCAAGACCACACCTCTTGGTGGATCCAGTTCTATGTGGCGGCCATTTTGAATGTGGCGCATTGACGTGGCAGCTATGGTGATGAAGGTTCTATCTATGGTCTATTGCGCATAGAGTGCTGCACAGAGAGAGAGGGGCATGGCGGCAGTGTTCACACTGAAGAATACAAAACAGGTATCTGGAATATGGAACGAGATATATCTATTTTATCTGTTCTAGGGTTATCTGTCTCCTTTGGCAACAGATTTGGAATTAGTAAACACGCTAATTCCTCACGGCTCATGAAAGTGACTCGCCTACGATGAGTACTGTTTTATGACTTGTAATGTCAACATGACCAATCACACCTAGCGTAGTAAGTTTGGATAAAATTTTAAACTTTCGAATACGTTTTTAAGATTTAAAAAAAAAAATATTCATTAACAATAATTTTGTACTGTACCGGCTGTTTTAGGCCACGATAAAAAACTACAAAACAATAATTCTGTAATGTACAGTAATATGGGTCCATATGACCTCCGAAAAAAAAAACGCTTCAACGTAACGGACGATCGGCTATAGCGGACGACCCCCTGCCCCTATTAGTACGTTACAGTGGGTACGGAAAGTTGTTAGTAGTCCTTTCCAGAGATGCTCAATTGGTTTTAAGTCAGGGCTCCGACTGAGCCATTCAAGAACAGTCACAGAGTTGTTCTGAAGCCACTCCTTCGTTATTTTAGCTGTGCGCTTAGGATCATTGTCTTGTCGGAAGGTGAACCTTCGGCCCAGTCTGAGGTCCTGAGCACTCTGGAGAAGGTTTTCGTCCAGGATATCCCTGTACTTGGCCGCAGTCATCTTTCCTTCGATTGCGACCGGTCGTCCTGTCCCTGCGCCTGAAAAACACCCCCACGGCGTGATGCTGCCGCCACTGTGCTTCACTGTTGGGACTGTATTGGACAGGCGATGAGCAGTGCCTGCTTTTCTCCACACACACCGCTTAGAATTAAGGCCAACAATTTCGATCTTGGTCTCATCAGACCAGAGATTCTTATTTCTCACCATCTTGGAGTCCTTCAGGTGTTTTTTTTTTTTTTTTTTTAGCAAACTCCATGCGGGCTTTCATGTCTTGCACTGAGGAGAGGCTTCCGTCCGGCCACTCTGCCATAAAGCCCCGATTGGTGGAGGGCTGCAGTGATGGTTGACTTTCTAGCACTTTCTCCCATCTCCTGACTGCATCTCTAGAGATCAGCCACAGTCATCTTTGGGTTCTTCTTTCCCTCTCTCACCAAGGCTCTTCTCCATCGATTGCTCAGTTTGGCCACACGGCCAGCGCTAGGAAGGGTTCTGGTCGTCCCAAACATCTTCCATTTAAGGATTATGGAGGCCACTGTGCTCTTCGGACCCTTAAGTGCAGCAGAATTTTTTATTTAACCTTGGCCAGATCTGTGCCTTGCCACAATTCTGTCTCTGAGCTCTTCAGGCAGTTCCTTTGACCTCATGATTCTCATTTGGTCTGCCATGCACTGTGAGCTGTATGGTCTTGTATAGACAGGTGTGTGGCTTTCCTAATCAAGTCCAATCAGTATCATCAAACACAGCTGGACTTCAATGAAGGTGTAGAACCATCTCAAGCATGATCAGAAGAAATAGACAGCACCCAAGTTAAATATATGTCACAGCAAAAGGTCTGAATACTTATGGCTGTGTGAGATTTCATTTTTCTTTTTTAATAAATATGCAAACAACATGCAGACCTTCAAGTTCCTGGGAATTACAGTCTCTCAGGACCTGAAGTGGGTGACCAACATCAACTCCGTGCTCAAAAAGGCCCAGCAGAGGATGTACTTCCTGCGGCTTCTGAGGAAGCACGGCCTTCCACAGGAGCTGTTGAGGAAGTTCTACACAGCGGTCATCGAATCAGTCCTGTGTTCTTCCATCACAGTCTAGTTTTGGCGCGGCTACAAAAAAGGACTTCCGGCTCCTTCCCTCAGGTAGGCGCGACCGATCGATGCAAATTAGCACTAGCAGACATTCCAACAGCTCCTTCCCTCTTGCAATCAACTTCTTAAACAGCTAACCTACAATTCCATTGCAACATGCTGGCAATTTTTTTCTGCCGGGCCAATTATATATTGCTCGTGCACTCACTGTAGTTGTCTCACCACGCTGCCCTATTTGCATATGTGTTGTTGACCAATACTCGCCACTCATGCCAGAGTAGCATCTGCTCCATTTGCACTTTGACAGTCATTGCACCGGACTATTGGGAGATTAGTCATTCGAACTGCTCTTAGTGCTAGAGGACACTGCATCTTTTTGCACAATTGTCAACAAAAAAATAAATAAATAAACATGTACCGGCATTACCAGATAACTATTAACCCTTTATTGCTCAGTGACTGTTTTTTGTCAATGTCTTCATGTCTCCAAAGTGTTCTTTGTCAATTGACCGTATGTTGTCGTACTCGAGCGGCTCCAACGACCGGACACAAATTCCTTGTGTGTTTTTTGGACGTACTTGGCAAATAAAGAGGATTCTGATTCTGATTTCAACAATTCCGTTTTTTTCTGTTAATATGGGGTGCTGTGTGTACATTAATGAGGGAAAAACTGAACTTAATTGATTTTAGCAAATGGCTGCAATATAACAGAGTGAAAAATTCAAGGGGGTCTGAATACTTTCCAGGCTCCAGCACGCCCGCGACCCTAGTGAGGAGAAGCGGCTCAGAAAATGGATGAATACTTTCCGTACCCACTGTATATCGAGGTTCCGCTGTGTAATTTATACAAAATATAGAATGTAAGGAATATATGACAATTCGTCCCAAATGTTCGTTTGGGCTTCACCCTGTTGGTGGAAAAGCGCGTTTGTGCTTGTGTGGACAACAATGGAACAATGCGAGACAGGAAGTCTGTATCCGCCTGAAAGGCGTTCCACTTCGGGACGACAGGAAGTCCACATGTCGAGGAAGCTCACGTTCATGTGCGCACACTTTTCAGCTTAGGGTTAGGTCAGGGTTCGGGTTCTGCTTTGGAAAACACTCAACGTTTTTTTTTTGTGTGGAAAACATTACTTTGACACTGACTTTTGAGTAAAAAGCTCAAGTTGATACCTCAACTTCTACACAAGGGTTCTCAACCCGACGAGCGATCTTCCACTTGAGGAAGGAACAGGAATACTTTTGGCACCCACTGGCGAACGGTCCATTGTTTGTCTTTCAGTGCACTGACATTGAGTGGTGACCAGTCCAGTCAATCAGTTCCCCATCAGGGCAAAGGCTTTATAAAATAGCGCCACGCTTCCTGTTTCCATCTCATTTTGTCATCGCGTGACCGCTTACCTGTTCGCACTGCCACTTGTCCCGCCGGTCCCGCCGGTCCGCGTTGGGCCGAGGCCACGCTGATGCGGTACACGGTTCCCGCCTGCAGCTGTGTGATGGCGCAGGTAAAGTTTGGAGCGGCCGGCGCCGTCGGCGGTAGACAATCGCTGACGCCGCCGCTAACATTGCTGCTGTGCGTGGCCGCCGCCGCTGTGAAGTTGTAGCAGACATGTTGGGAGCTGAAGGTCAGCAGCACCCAATTCACGCCGACCTTCACCTGCATAAAGGTCACCGAGCAGCTCGGCCCACTCTGAAACGGCACACGCACATGCCCCCTTTAGCATGGATACATGCTGTTGTTGTGACTTGTGCAGGATGCTCCCCCCCCCCCCTCAAGTACAAGTCGTCCATTTTTCTGCAGGCTTGGGCCAGGTGTTGGGGAATTGAACCCTCCCTGCCGGCACCAACGGCAACAACATGTACACTACCACCTCCTGTTGTGTTTATTATATACATATGCGTCATAATAATCACAGAATTACATCCAATATGCTATTCCAAACACACAGTGTATACATACAGTTTACAGTGCAGCCTTGTATATCATGGGGGATACATTACAGACCCTAAACTGCAATAGGTGAACATTTTTTTGCCTTGGGCCCCCAAGTGACTAGCTACGGCCTTGCTTCGAGTACATGGCGGTAATAAATATGCGTGCTTCAATTGGGCTTCAAGCGGCATCGAGTCGCCGGAAAAGCCCGTTAGCCTGCCTGCTTAGCCAGCAGCGGCTGGACGGGGGATCGAAGCATTTTACGAAGCGGGGGAACACCGTTCACACACGAGCTCACTTGAACTTGTATCATGAAGGGGTTTGGAGTTTTGCGCAAGCAATTCTGATTCGCCAGCGTGGCGAACGTGGGCAATATTCACTTGGCCACGTCCTGTTTCAATCGCCAACGGGCACCGCGACACCTGGCAAGAGGGAGCCCACGTCACCTCACTTGGAGAATCATTACGCTACAGCACAGGTGTCAAACTCGTGGCCCGGGGGCCAGATGCAGCCCGCCACATCATTTTATGTGGCCCACAAAAGCAATCGCGTGTGTCAACTTCCATGATTCTTGTTGAGTCTGTTCCAAAATGTCAAGTTGTCATATGTAATAAATAATAACGTTGCGATATTGCAAGCATTTTTGTTACAAACCCTTTTTTTCAGTTACTTAAACAATAGTTGAACAAACTATCCTTGACTTCGGATTTCAAAACTAGCTATCCATCAATTTGTTGCGTCGACTTAAGAATATGACGAAGCGATTTACCAGTTCTATGGTTTCACAGTTGTGAAGTTCCGTCCGAACGTCCGCCGGATCTTTTTCTTTCATGTCTGCTATACTAACATTGTCATTAACTACCAGAGGACTGTATTTTCTCACTTCAGGATGTTTCATGCCAGAAGAGTTGATATGACAGCGCCAGGAGACTCTGCACGGCGGCTGGAGAGTGTCTGTCGCCCCCTGCTTTATTCATACATAGGAAAACTGCGGAGACATTTTTAGGCTTTGTCACACCCCTGCGAGGCAGTAGACCAAGTTTGGCTATGTAATTTGAGCAAGTTTTAGGTGCATAGATAGAGAAATTCAAGGCCGTAGCAAAGGAAAGTTTACAACTAAGACTCAGGCCTGAACCTGAATCGAAAATTTGTGCCTGAAGGAGGCCTATCCTAACAGCAGTCATACCGGCCCTCTGAGGCAAATCGTAACTACAACATGGCCCACGACAAAAATTTGTTTGGCATGCCTCTCTATATTGCACAGTTTACTAGTACATTGTTCTTTCACTACTGGGAAGGGAAACCTGCCACGTGTCAGCAGAAATCAATTAGTAATTGACTCAAAAGGTTTATGATTTCCTGTAGATGCCACGATGTAGATGGCGGCAAAGCAAACACGCCACACTCTAAATGAGGCTCCTTAACTCACTTCAACATAGTTCCTTCCAAAACCCCATAGCGATCACTTCTTACGCAGGGCTTTGGCCTGAGTGCAAAAACCGCAAATAGGTGAGTTTTGCATAGAATATGAAGAACCATCAGCAAATAGGTGAGTTGGCGAGTGGCGGAAGGCGGCGCGCGCGTGCGCCCATCGGATACAAAGCTCGCTCAACTTACTTGCCGGTTGCTGGCAGTGCTCGTTGTCATGGTGAACCTTGTTCCCGCACGGCCTGCTGTGTCTGCGGACGTGGCTCCGGATGATGTCGAAGGCGTGGAGGCGGCGGTCGAGGAAGGAGTGGAGGGGGGCATGCCAACGGTAAGGGGGGCAGGAGTGGTGGCGGGACTGGAGGCAGAGGTGCTGGTGGCCGTAAAGGCAGTCACGGTGGTGGCAAGGGAGGTAAAACTGGAAGCAGGGGTGGCGGTGGGACTGGAGGCAGGAGGTGAGGTGGGACTGGAGGCAGGAGGTGAGGTGGGACTGGAAGCAGGGGTGGCGGTGGGCGAAAAGGCAGTCACGGTGGTGGCAATGGAGGTGAAACTGGAAGCAGGGGTGGCGATGGGACTGGAGGCAGGGGGTGAGGTGGGACTGGAGGCAGAGGTGGTGGTGGGACTGGAGGCAGGAGGTGAGGTGGGACTGGAAGCAGGGGTGGGGGTGGGACTGGAGGCAGGGGGTGAGGTGGAGGTGTGACTGGAGGCAGGGGTGGCGGTGGGACTGGTGGCAGGGGTGGAGTTGGGACTGGAGGCAGGGGTGGAGTTGGGACTGGGGGCAGGAGGTGAGGTGGTCCTGGAGGCAGGAGGTGAGGTGGGACTGGAGGCAGGGGTGGAGGTGGGACTGGAGGCAGGGGTGGAGGTGGAACTGGAGGCAGAGGTGGTGGTGAGACTGGAGGCAGCGGTGCTGGTGGGCGTAAAGGCAGTCACGGTGGTGGGAAGGGAGGTGAAACTGGAAGCAGGGGTGGCGGTGGGACTGGAAGCAGGGGTGGAGGTAGTCATGGAGGCAGGAGGTGAGGTGGTCCTGGAGGCAGGAGGTGAGGTGGTCCTGGAGGCAGAGGTGGTGGTGGGATTGGTGGCAGGAGGTGAGGTGGGACTGGAGGCAGGGGTGGAGGTGGGACTGGAGGCAGGAGGTGAGGTGGGACGGGAGGCAGGGGTGAAGGTGGGAATGGAGGCAGGGGTGGAGGTGGGAATGGAGGCAGGAGGTGAGGTGGTCCTGGAGGCAGGAGGTGAGGTGGTCCTGGAGGCAGAGGTGGTGGTGGGATTGGTGGCAGGAGGTGAGGTGGGACTGGAGGCAGGGGTGGAGGTGGGACTGGAGGCAGGAGGTGAGGTGGGACGGGAGGCAGGGGTGAAGGTGGGAATGGAGGCAGGGGTGGAGGTGGGAATGGAGGCAGGGGTGGAGGTGGGAATGGAGGCAGGAGGTGAGGTGGGACTGGAGGCAGGGGTGGCGGTGGGACTGGAGGCAGGGGTGGAGGTGGTCCTGGAGGCAGGAGGTGAGTTGGGACTGGAGGCAGGAGGTGAGTTAGGACTGGAGGCAGAGGTGGTGGTGGGACTGGAGGCAGGAGGTGAGGTGGGACTGGAGCCAGGGGTGGAGGTGGGACTAGAGGCAGGGGTGGAGGCAGGAGGTGAGGTGGGACTGGAGGCAGAGGTGGTGTTGGGACTGGAGGCAGGGGTGGAGGTGGGACTGGAGGCAGGGGTGGAGGTGGGACTGGAGGCAGGAGGTGAGGTGGGCCTGGAGGCAGGGGTGGTGGTGGGACTGGAGGCAGAGGTAGAGGCAGGAGGTGAGGTGGGACTGGAGGCAGAGGTGGTGTTGGGACTGGAGGCAGGGGTGGGGGTGGGACTGGAGGCAGAGGTAGAGGCAGGAGGTGAGGTGGGACTGGAGGCAGAGGTGGTGTTGGGACTGGAGGCAGGGGTGGGGGTGGGACTGGAGGCAGGAGGTGAGGTGGGACTGGAGGCAGGGGTGGCGGTGGGACTGGAGGCAGGGGTGGAGGTGGTCCTGGAGGCAGGAGGTGAGGTGGGACTGGAGGCAGGAGGTGAGGTGGGACGGGAGGCAGGGGTGAAGGTGGGAATGGAGGCAGGGGTGGAGGTGGGAATGGAGGCAGGGGTGGAGGTGGGAATGGAGGCAGGAGGTGAGGTGGGACTGGAGGCAGGGGTGGCGGTGGGACTGGAGGCAGGGGTGGAGGTGGTCCTGGAGGCAGGAGGTGAGTTGGGACTGGAGGCAGGAGGTGAGTTAGGACTGGAGGCAGAGGTGGTGGTGGGACTGGAGGCAGGAGGTGAGGTGGGACTGGAGCCAGGGGTGGAGGTGGGACTAGAGGCAGGAGGTGAGGTGGGACTGGAGGCAGAGGTGGTGTTGGGACTGGAGGCAGGGGTGGAGGTGGGACTGGAGGCAGGGGTGGAGGTGGGACTGGAGGCAGGAGGTGAGGTGGGCCTGGAGGCAGGGGTGGTGGTGGGACTGGAGGCAGAGGTAGAGGCAGGAGGTGAGGTGGGACTGGAGGCAGAGGTGGTGTTGGGACTGGAGGCAGGGGTGGGGGTGGGACTGGAGGCAGGAGGTGAGGTGGGCCTGGAGGTAGGGGTGGTGGTGGGACTGGAGGCAGAGGTAGAGGCAGGAGGTGAGGTGGGACTGGAGGCAGAGGTGGTGTTGGAACTAGAGGCAGGGGTGGAGGTGGGACTCGAGGCATGGGTGGAGGTGGGACTGGAGGCAGGGGTGGTGTTGGGACTGGAGGCAGGGGTGGAGGTGGGACTAGAGGCAGGAGGTGAGGTGGGCCTGGAGGCAGGGGTGGTGGTGGGACTGGAGGCAGAGGTGGATGCTAAACTGGAGGCAGGGGTGGAGGCAGTAGGTGGGGCGGGACTGGAGGCGGTCATGCTAGGGAAGGAAGTGGAGAGAAGAGAGGCTACGTTTGAGACGTGAGGGGTGGCAGTAGGAGTCGAAGAAGAAGTGGAGGTGGCAAGGGAGGCACGACTGGTGGCAGGAGTCGAGGCATACGCGGCGGTAGCAGGTTCGCTGGCAGGCGTGCCCCCATTGAAGAAGGGAGGAGCGGCGGCGCTCCCCAATGTGGGCGGCGTATCCGCGGAGACATCGCCCACCGTCTTTGACGTGAGCGACGTGTCTGTAACCGGCGGCGGCATCTTCGATGTTTGCGACCAAACAGACGAGACCGGGCGCACCGGCATCAGGGCCCGCCTCGGAGACGTAAGGCCAAAGGTCATGTGTTGGACCACTGGTCCTGTCTGTGACCTTAAAGTTGACCCTGTCACCTTTGAGCCTTGTCGTGTCCTTGAGGAAAGACTGAAGGTCGAACTTTGGGCTGATAAAGGAAGACAAAACGTTTATTCATGAAACATCATCATCATCATTCAGTTTGGATTTCAAGCACATGGAAACTTCCTCTAGCGTGTCATCTCCAGTGGGTACGGAAAGTATTCAGACCCCCTAAAATTTTTCTCTCTTTGTCATATTGGAGCCATTTTCTAAAATAATTTAAGTATTTTTTTTTCCTCATTAATGTATACACAGCACCCCACCCATATTGACAGAAAAAAAACTGAATTGTTGAAATTTTGGCAGATTTATTCAAAAAGAAAATGTGAACTCTCACACAGCCATAAGTATTCAGAGCCTTTGCTGTGACACTCATATATTGAACTCGGGTGCTGTCCAGTTCTTCTGATCATCCTTGAGATGGTTCTACACCTTCACTGGAGTCCAGCTCTGTTTGATGATACTGATTGGACTTGATTAGGAAAGCCACACCCCTGTCTATATAAGACCTTACAGCTCACAGTGCATGGCAGACCAAATGAGAATCAGGAGGTCAAAGGAACTGGCTGAAGAGCTCAGAGTCAGAATTGTGGCAAGGCACAGATTTGGCCAAGGTTACTCAAAAAATTCTGCTACACTTCAGGTTCCTAAGAGCACAGTGGGCTCCATAATCCTTAAATGGAAGACATTTGGGACGACCAGAACCCTTCCGAGAGCTGGCCGTGCGGCCAAACTGGGCAATCGGGGGAGAAGAGCCTTGGTGAGAGAGGTCAAGAAGAACCCAAAGATGACTGTGGCTGAGCTCCAGAGATGCAGTCAGGAGATGGAAGAAAGTTCTAGAAAGTCAGCCATCACTGCAGCCCTCCACCAGTCGGGGCTTTATGGCAAAGTGGCCCGACGGAAGCCTCTCCTCGGTGCAAGACACATGAAAGCCTGCATGGAGTTTGCTAAAAAATAAAACAAACAAAAAACACCTGAAGGACTCCAAGATGGTGAGAAATAAGATTCTAACTTTTTGGCCTTAATTCTAAGCGGTGTGCGTGGAGAAAAGCAGGCACTGCTCATCGCCTGTCCAATACAGTCCCAACAGTGAAGCACAGTGGCGGCAGCATCACGCCGTGGGGGTGTTTTTCAGCCGCAGGGACAGGACGACCGGTCGCAATCGAAGGAAAGATGACTGCGGCCAAGTACAGGGATATCCTGGACGAAAACCTTCTCCAGAGTGCTCAGGACCTCAGACTGGGCCGAAGGTTCACCTTCCGACAAGACAATGACCGTAAGCGCACAGCTAAAATAACGAAGGAGTGGCTTCAGAACAACTCCGTGACTGTTCTGGAATGGCCCAGTCGGAGCCCTGACTTAAAACCAAAGGAGCATCTCTGGAGAGACCTGAAAATGGCCGTCCACCAACGTTCACCCTGCAACCTGACAGCACCGGAGAGGATCTGCAAGGAGGAACGGCAGAGGATCCCCAGATCCAGGTGTGAAAAACTTGTTGCATCATTCCCGAAAAGACGCATGGCTGTATTAGCTCAAAAGGGGGCTTCTACTACATACTGAGCAAAGGGTCTGAATACTTATGGCTGTGTGATACTTCAGTTTTTCTTTTTTAATAAAGCTGCAAAAATGTTAACAATTCGTTTTTTTTCTGTCAATATGGGGTACATTAATGTGTACATGAATGAGGAGGAAAAAATGAAATGAAATGATTTTAGCAAATGGCTCCACTATATCAAAGAGTGAGCAATTTAAGGGGGTCTGAATACTTTCCGTCCTCACTGTACACAACACCCTCAATTTCGAGTTTCAGCCTCATCCCTCGATCTGATACTCTTTTCACCTCCAAGACATTCTTAGCTAACTCTTCTTTGAAAATAACCCCGACTCCATTTCTCTTCCCATCTACACTATGGTCAAATCCTTGAAACCGAGTCTTACTGACTTTCCACGTGCCCCCTTGGACACATAATATATCAAATCTTTCTCCTTATCATCATGTCAACCGACTCCCGAGATTTTCCTGTCAAAATCCCCACATTCTGTTCTAGGCTGTGCGCTTTCCTCTTCGACCCACAGTAGCGGAATTTCCACCGGCGCCCTGCAGGGGTGAACGTTGCTGACCCGGGCCACGACCGATCCGGTATGGAAGTCTTTGGACGAACGCTCGTATTTGTTTGAAGCCGGATGCCCTTCGTGACGCAACCCTCCGCATTCATCCGGGCTTGGGACCCCCATAGGGCTGCATTCGATATAGTTTTAATTTTACATCAGAAGTCATAGAAATGAGCGACAGTCAAATGTACTGTTTCATTTGGTAATAAAAATGCTTAAAAGGCTTTAAAAGTGAGGAGAAAAAAAACACTATTTGAGTACAGATTTTCTACCCAGAAATCCCTCAGTAACGGCGGCCGCAGCAAAAAAAAACTTCTCCCGGGGTCAGTGCAATCTGGAACATTCTTTTCTCAACGCTTGATTGGTCGTCAGTACCTTTACTGTCAACTGGCGACCAAGATAAATGGTCGGAACAAGAAAATCAAGAGAATACTCACAAGCACTCGTCACAAAAATCGGCATCAAGAGAAAGAGAAGCGCGTCCATGCTGCTGCTCTCATGCTGCGCGCGCACGAGCTCCACATTGAAGGCAACTTGGGGAGTCCAAGTGAACAAGTCGAGTTCGGACTCGACGTCTCGTCTCTGCGCGTCGCAAGTTCGGGACAGGAAAAAGTCCAGGGGCGACGTTTCCTTCCATTCAATTCTTCTGCGCACTTTTTCCACGGCAGGAAATTCCACACATGTCGCACTCACACTTCAAATGAAGGCCCGTTCACATGATTGGAAAGCCTGAACACCGAGAAGAGCCGATCGACGTCATCGTTCTGATTGGGTTCGGTGTGCGTGGCTGTCAGGCAAACAAACCCTCGCTGCGTTTCCATCAGCGGCGGTCCCGCCCGTTCCATTCGTTCAGCCGCAACCCTCAAAAATGAACACGATCATCTCATGAAATCGTTGATTTATCGGAAATCTCATTCAAATGTTAGTCACATTGAAACAAATTCATAAATCGTTTGGATGGACTACCTACACATCAGTTCATTCAAAATTGATGATCACAAAATCATTGCTTGATTGTAAATCCAATTTAAATATCAGTCAAATAAAAAAATGCAGTTAGTAATAGTCGCTTAATAAATCATAGTTGGGTTGAATGGATTATCAAATCAGTTCATTCAAAATTGAACATTATCTCATGAAATCATTGCTTGATTTCTTGTAAATAAAATGTAAATAGTCCAATTTAAAAAAATATGCAGTTCATATTTGGTTAATGAATCATAATTGGGTTATAAATACATTTGAATGGATTACCATTTAAAGTTTGAACATCATCCACCAATGACCTAAGCCTTTATTTTGTTGATGACAAGTCATGAAACTCACTTTTCCATGCTACTCTTTATTTTGTGTGACATTTAGCTTTTGAATTTCGATGACACTTCAACGAGCGACCGCCGCCCATCCTGCCGGCCGGGTCAAGAGGGACGGCCTAAGCCTCGCGCTCGCACGCATCCCACCAATGTTGTGGATGTGTGACGCCGTCAGTGTGCTGACGTCACAATGGGGAACAATCAAAGTCAGAAGAAATGATTGAACATGAAAGACCGCAGACGCACTTGATATCAACGTGAGGAGGGTTGTTCGTTTCATTGAGTTAAGCAAAGCAGTAAAGGTTCTTGGTGCTTTTCACCCCACGAGTTCAGGTTAAAATTCCTCTCTTAGGCAAATTCAGCCACGAGAAATGGTCTTTATTTTCTGGTAAACACTCATGAACACAAACATCACTGTTTCTTTTTCAGATAGCAAGCTCGGGTAAAAGGTATGCTGCATTCAAACGGCCCTGACAAGGACAGTTTCTCCCAAAAGACAAATGACACGGTAAATGTAGCGTTTGACTTACTACCCACCTTTGGTTTCCCGTCCGTCCACGGCACATCATTTATATTATTATGATTCAAATTATTCACAGAAGGGAGCGCTGACTTCTTCAGGCAAAAAGACGAGTCGTTTTTTTGTTGAGAAAATAATTTAATATAAAAAAAAAAAAAACAATCTTATGATCAATACTTTTAATCGCAATGTTTTGTTTTTTTTTTTAAATAAAAAAAAAAAAAAAAAAAAGACAATCTCAAATGAGCCGTGTCCTGTCCAGCGTTCATCACTTCCTGCGTCCGCCACACACGTGGCGGCCTGTCTTTGTTTCCCAGCAGTTTAACAAAATAAAAGTCTCACAACAACAACAAAAAGATGGCGAGGAGCGTCCTTCGGGCCGTGCCCCACGTCCCCCCCAGGGAAAAGAAAGGAAGTGAGACAAAGCAAACGTCACTCAGCAGACATACTTACGTACACCAGGAGGAGGCGCTGCTTTTTGCTCTCAACTTTCTGACCCAAAGCGTCGCCGCCCTCAGACGTCAAACGGCGTCCGTCTGAGCGGCGGCGACCGGCTCCGCTAAAGTCACGCCCGCCTCTTCGGCGCGAGACAGCACGAGGACCACGCGATCCGCCGCGCCCGCGCCACCAACGCACGCCTCCAACTGCAGCAGCTGCGGGGACAGCCGGAAGGGTGGGGAAGTCGAGCGACGTGGGAGGGCGGGGGGCAAAGGGAAGTATGTGATTATCTACGTGGTGAGCCACTTCCTGTTAGCACGTAGCCTAGCATTGTGGATGCGGGCGATTTACCTGTTTCCACAGGTGGGCACAGAGCGGAAGGTTCTGGAGGGCTTGTTGCGCAACACGGCGAGTCTGCAAACACAGAAGCAAACGAGGAGGAAGAGCAGGAAGTGGCCATGAGCACAAACGGGGTCTCCCGCGCCTTCCGACGACTCGCCGCCCTAATAAACGTCTAAGGTTAGCATTGGTGCCGCGCGTTAAACGACTACGCGGACGCTGGGCTCCTGTCCATCGCCACGGAGACGAATATTCTGGGATGTTGAAGATGACTGAGATGGTGGGGAGGGTGTGAGCATGCTGTCACAGCGCGAGAGATTGCGTGACCTCCGAAGACGAAAAACATGGCGGCGCCCCTCGCATAGACTTGGAAAAGCAGCTATTACAAGACAAAATGTCTCTTTTCAGCGGCGGATGGTCGCTTCGCTCTTTTCTCATTGCCTTCGCCAGCTTCGCTAGCAGCGCTAACTTGTAGAGAGCCACTTGCGATTCACGCAGTTACGTCAACGCCAACTCGTCTGTCATGGATGATCTGATCCCTCGCGTCGAGCTGCCGCTGAAGAGAAAAAAAAAGCTGATTCTTCCACTTCAACCGAGGATTTACTTGATTCGACAAGACACAGATTAGTGTCCTCTTCTCAATCGACAAGAAATTATTCATTCCACTTGCTTCGCCAAGAGATCGCCGAACTCAGAAACAGCTTGGAGTTCACGCAACAACAGGTCAGAGAACTAAGATTAGATAATACTACTGCGCTTCGATCAAACATGATGTCAATGTCAGCGGAACTAAAAAAACGCAATCACGCACGCCACCAGCATGAATTCTCACTCCTGTTTGCTTTCCTGCTATGCTTGTTTCCACACACACTAAACACACAAGTCGCTCAAAACTCTTCTTGCGCACTACAAACCACCACCACGCAACATACTATCCCCTTTTTATGTTCAGTGTTTGTTCGTTGCCCTTCTATGTACCCCGGCTTTGCTGTACTTAAATCACCCTCTCTAAATAACATTTGTCAACAATACCAAAAAATCTCCCGAAAACTGTCAAAACAACAACAACGACCACATACGACCCAATCTATTTAAAATGATGATACACGCACCCTTTATATGTCACACTTTTGTGTCATGGAATGTCAATGGTATTCGACTGCAGGCAAAGAGAATTAAGATTATGGATTATATCACTAAATTTAAAACAGACCTCCTCCTATTACAAGAAACGCACCTCATTAAGTCAGAAGAAAAATGCCTCATTGGCTAATTTCACTCAATCTTGGCCTTTTATAACAGTAGACATAGAGGAGTCTCAATACTAGTCCATAAAAGACTACTTTTTACAGTAGCAGATCCAGAAGGCCGATACGTAATTATACAGGCTACAATATTTAACAAACTTCACACAATTGTCAATGTCTACGCTCAGAATAAAGATGATCCAGCCTTGTTTCACATGCTACTTTCACACTTGTCAATTCTACAATTATCATGGGAGGTGATTTTAACCTCACGCTAAATCCCCGAATAGATCGCTCAAATCTCGAAAATAGCAATCAGCCACAATGCCCCAATATACTAGAGCAGTATACGGACGACTTTGGTCTTGTTGACATATGGAGGCTGAAAAACGGTACAAAGAGAGAATAGACATTTTTCTCATCGGTTCACCGCTCTTTCTCAAGAATAGATTTTTTTTCTTTCAAACAATTCGTCAGCTCAAAGAATTACCTCCAAAATACATCCAATCATCATCAGCGACCATGCACCAATTTCTCTCAATCTAAAAACTGAGTCGAGTTTGGGACCGCCACCGACATGGCACTTCAACGCGTCCCTATTGAAGGACCTGGATTTGGATTATTTCCTGAGGAAAGAATGGGACGAGTTTTTGAAACGCAACGACTGCCCAACCATATCCCCATCTGTGGTGTGGGAAACTAGGAAAGCTGTATTGATAGGTCGCATCAAAACATATTCTTCGTATAAGAAAAAAAAAACAAGAACAAAAATTTGAAAATGGAATTGAGGAAAAAAATTAAACACCTCACAGAGGAATATGCAATTATCCGACAGATACGCTTAGAAACCAACTTCAAAAGGCAAAACTTCAATTAGACATTATCTTATCAAAAAGAACAGATTTTCTACAACAGTTAAGATACACTAACTTTGAGTACAATAATAAATCAGGAAAATATCTTATATCAAACCAACTTCAGCATAATAAAGTCATTACTTACAGCATTCAAGATTCAAACAGCAACTGTACACAGTCACCACTAGAAATAAATGAAATATTTTACAATTATTATAGCAGCTTACACGCATCTTCAAACAACCCAGACCAAAAAGAAATTGAAACTTTTATTAAGGATCTAAACATTCCTTAATTTGATACACAAATTAAAGACAGGCTTGATGTTCCTTTATCATCACAGCATTACATAACTCATTAAAAAAAATATGCAATCGGGACGAGCGCTTGGCCTAGACGGAATCTCCGTTGAATTCATTAAACATTTCTGGCCAATATTAGCGCCTCTATTTACCGCCCTGTCTGGGACGTGTCCCATCTGCCGGGCTGCTCTCCGGCGGACCCCTGGACCCGATCCCGCCCCTCGATTGATTCGCTGGGTGTGGGGCCACTCACTTATTGCGACAAATAACTCAAAAATATGCAAATTTCTTGGGCATCCCCCCTCACTCACACTCTCGTCCTATAGACTTTTGTAATTTACATACTCAATCCCACCACACTTCAGTTGTACAGCCGGGTTCACGACCCTTGTCCTGCATGCTTCTTCTCCCGTCCTTGTCCTGTTCTATCTTTTCCTGTCCTTCCCTCACAGGGTGTAGCACTACAGCCCCATGCAACACTCATATTTAATGTTTCATTATTGTAGCTAATGTAATGATTTACTTCTCTCATCTTGTTTACAATTAGTGCTTTGTCTTTTTGTCTTTTGTCTTCTTTGTTTCTCCCTCCCCTCTATAAACTTTGTTCTGTTCGACTGTTCGACTCTGATTCTCAATAAACAATTATAATACTAAGAAACCACAGCGGCAAATTAAAAACTCCACTGTGACACATTAAAACTGTTCCGGCATAAAAGGGATACTGATCCTCCATTCTGCTTGACCTAACAGCCGAACAAGACAAAAAAATAAATAAAAAGGACTGAGATAAATGTTAGTATAGCATTAGCATCGTTAGCGTCACTGACTCGTGAGCGCCTCACCTCTGTCGGCTGCTTAAGCTCCGCCTCCACAGCGATGGCTCTGCATAAATCAGAATCAGAATCAGAATCAGAATCATCTTTATTTGCCAAGTATGTCCAAAACACACAAGGAATTTGAAAAAAAAAACACAGTGGGGGGTCTTTAGATGCCTGTGTGTGTGTGTGTGTGTGTGTGTGTGTGTGTGTGTCCATGTGGGAGGGTTTTCATTTGGGCCCGACCAAATCAGCCGGCCGATATTAACCCTTTTCAAATTTGTAAATTTACATTTATTTATTTTACACATTACAACATTAGACAAAGATAACGACATTCGCACAAACAAACAAAAAACGGTCAATTTTTCTCTGTTGCAAGGTGAAACAAACGCTCAAGGACAAATTCTTTCTGGCTTCTGCCTGTAACTTGTATCTTTATTGTAGTTTTTTTAATTCATTATATATATTCTAAATAAACCTACCAATTAATGGGTCAATGTAGTTTTATTCTGCCAAATATTGGAATTGGCCTAAAAAAAAAAGACGGCCTTATTTGTCCAAGTGTGTTTGTGTGTGTGTATGTACACTTTGTGTGTGCATGTGTTGAAGACCTCCTCACATGTTCCAAGCTGGCAAACACTTGGGGGCGCTGCTGGTCAACATTCTGGCCTGGAATCGGACGTGCTCCAAGTTTCCCTCGTGCGACTCCTGCTGCATCAACCTGCGCACACGCGCAACCACACCGTGTGTGCGTGCAGGCATGTGAGACAAAGAGGTGGGCATACCTGAGCGCCAGGGCGAGGTTGGCGGGCATCATGTAGTGGAGTCTTTCCAGGAGCGCCGCATGCTGGGACGCGTCCACGCAGCTGAGGTAGAGCGCCACCACCTGGGGGCAAAAGGAGACCGTTGACGGCGGCCGCGTGCAGGTCGCCCTTGGTCCGACCCTGCCGAGTCGCTCTTGCCTCATTGTGGAAGCGGTAAGACGTCCAGAAATGGGTGGAGTCAAAGGGCACCTCCAGCCGGGCGGGCACGGTGCCCAGGCAGCGGAGGATCAACTCGGGCAAACGCTCGGCCGCTCGCACGCTGCAGTAGTGGAGGTAACTGCCGAGACAAAAACGGCATCCGCTTACACCGGTGACAGGAACGTTTCAAACGGGATCCAAACTCTAAAACGCACAAATGAGCCCTCTAGATAACACCAAAATGTTTTCTGCCACACTGGCCGGCCTCTCTGCCAACGTGCCTTGCCAAATTGACTTCGAATAGGTCAACAACAAAAAAAAGGGAAAACCAAATATCGATTTGTACATAAAAGATAAAGATGAATAAAAGAAAATCACAATGTGGTTTACAAATAAAAAGATGACAAAACTAAACTGACATTGCACATTTTTTTTTGCTGCGTTCCCTAGGGGATTATCATTCGCAGCCATCTACTTCCCACATATTTAAGTGACTTTTTTTTTTTGGAAGGGTTTTACAGCACAGTAATCCCTCATTTATGCCACGGGTTAAGTTTCAGACCGCCCCTGCAATAAACGAAATCCGTTAAGTACAACTAAGTATTTATGGCATATATTTATATATATATTATATATTATATTTATATATTTCTTAAGTTTAACGCATATACTTCAACAAACTACACAGTATATGCATATGAGGTGCAGGTATTCCACTTGGGGTCATCGTCTACGCTTTCTATGACTGTGCCAAAGACGATGGATGGATGAATTACCTTCTAATTTCCGTAATGGCGTTTGGAATTATGTTAGCGTTAAATTAGCGTTAAGATAGTGAACTTTCTTTCGATGGAAGGATAGATTTTCTTTGAACATTTCCGTGTTTGAATATACAAAGCTGAACTGGCCTCATTTAGGGTTGGTTTGACAGTAAACTTCAAGTGAGCGAACGAGGGATTAGGCGCTGAGGAATAGCCTACTAGAAAAAGTCTTTGCAAAAGTTGAAACGTGTTTTAAGCATGTGGGACGGGTCAAAGTACAAAAAAACTAACAAATAAAAAAACAAAAAACAAAAATAACAAAAAACAAACAAACAAAAAAACTTAGTTTATAAGCCGAATTTTCACCGACTGCAGCCCGGTCTGGAATATATCCTTGACGTGTCATCTACGGAACATTCGGCATCCCTGAAAATGAGTTTGTCGGCACGGGCGGCAACTCACTCCGTCCACAGGCGGTGAAGCTCTTCGCGGCGCGCCGCCGAGCCCAGCGCCCTCTCGAAGGCGTCCAGCGTGTCTTCCGTGGACCCGTGCAGCCAGTGCCATCGACTGCAAGCATCCACAGGTGAGTGAGCACTTCAAATGACTTCAACCGTACTAACGACACCTAAAAAAACAAGTCAACAAAATTGAAAAAAAAAACACCCGGACTCACCCCTCATTATTCTCGGGGACTTTAACAAAGCTAAACTCAACCACGAACTCCCTAAATACAAGCAGCACATCGACTGTCCTACCAGGGAAAATAACATTTTAGACCACTGCTACACTACGCTAAATAACGCATACCGTACCAAACCTCGTGCAGCCCTGGGCTCGTCTGATCACTGCTTAATTCACTTAATACCGACGTACAGGCAAGAACTTAAATGCGCGAAGCCTACAGTGAAAACAGTGAAAAAGTGGACCAATGAAGCAAAGATGGAACTTCAGAGCTGCTTAGATTGCACAGACTGGTGTCTTTGAAAATTCAGCTGGCAGCCTGGATGAATATACGGACACTGTTACATCCTATATTAGTTTCTGTGAAGAGGTTTGTGTACCAACAAAATCATTTCGGACATTCAACAACAACAAGCCGTGGTTCACTGCTAAACTTAAGCAGTTTCGCCAAGCTAAGGAAGATGCATATCAGAGCGGGGACAGGGCCCTGTATAATCGAGCTAGAAACCAGCTGACTAAAGAAATTAACATTGCAAAGAGGAACTATGGAGCAAAGTTGGAAAAACAGTTTAGCGCTAACGACTCTAAATCAGTCTGGCATGCATTCCAGTCGCTGACTAATTACAAGCGACGATCCCCCCAAGCTGAGAACAATAGTAGACTAGCCAAGGACTTGAACACCTTCTACTGCAGATTTTAAAAGGACACTTTCTCACCTGCCATCTGCCAGTGGATTTACAGCTTTCTGACGGGCAGGGCACAGCAGGTGAGGCTGGGGGAGGCCACCTCATCAACACGCAGCATCACCAATGGGGCGCCCCAAGGTTGTGTCCTCTCTCCGCTGCTCTTCTCTCTCTACACGAACGACTGCACCTCAGCGCACCCGACTGTCAAGCTCCTGAAGTTTGCAGATGACACCACTGTCATCGGCCTCATCAAGGACGGTGACGCGTCTGCATATTGACAGGAAGCGGAGCGGCTGGAAGCGGCTGGAGCTGCGGTGCGAACGACACAACCTGGAGCTGAACACGATCAAGACTGTAGAGATGATCGTGGACTTCAGGAGGCATCCTTCGCCATAGGTACCCCTCACATTGTCCAGCTGCCTTGTGTCAACCGTCGAGACCTTCAAGTTCCCGGGAATTACAGTCTCTCAGGACTTGAAGTGGGCGACCAACATCAACTCGGTCCTCAAAAAGGCCCAGCAGAGGATATACTTCCTGCGGCTTCTGAGAAAGCACGGCCTGCCGCCGGAGCTGCTGAGACAGTTCTACACAGCGGTCATTGAATCAGTCCTGTGTTCTTCCATCACAGTCTGGTTTGGTGCTGCTACAAAAAAGGACAAACTCCGACTGCGACGGACAATCAAAACTGCTGAAAGGATTGTCGGTACCCCCCTACCCACCATTGAGGACTTGCACGCTGCCAGAACTAAGACAAGAGCGTGCAAAATCCTCTCGGACCCTCCGCACCCCAGTCACCAGCTCCTTCCCTCAGGTAGGCGCTACTGATCAATGCAAACTAGAACCAGCAGACATTCCAACAGCTTCTTCCCTCTTGCGATCAACTTCTTAAACACCTAACCTACAATTCCATTACAACAAGCTGGCAATTTTTTTCTCGAGTTCGTGGTCACATTTCTGTGGGGCCAATTATGTATGACTCGTGCACTCACTGTAGTTGTCTCGCCATGCTGCACTATTTGCATATACTGGCCACTCATGCCAGAGTAGCATCTGCTCCATTTGCACACGGACTGAGGAGTATTTGCAACATTTGCACAACCGACATTGTCCCAGATGATCGCACTACTCGTCACTTTAAACCGCATCTACTCCTTGAAGTCTCGGCGCCCTTTGCACGATGGTCATTGCACCGGACTATTGCAATATTAGTCATTCGAACTGCTCTAAGTGCTAGAGGACTCTACATCTTTTTGCACAATTGTCAAAAAAATAAAAATAATGTACCGGCATTACCAGATAACTAGCAACCCTTTACTGCTCAGTGTCTGTTTTTTTTTGTCAATGTCTTTCTGTCTCCAAAGTGTTCTCTGTCAATTGACTGTCTGTTGTCGTACTAGAGCGGCTCCAACTACCGGAGACAAATTCCTTGTGTGTTTTTGGACATACTTGGGAAATAAAGATGATTCTGATTCTGATTGAGGAAAAAAAAAAAAGCTTCCAGAGAACTTCCAATTCATGCAAGGAACGATACTTGTCTGAGCTTCTCTTCTACCTTGGTGGAAGTCTTCTCTAAACGGACAGTCATTTCAGACCTAGAGTCAACTTCAGTCCCATCAGAAAGTATTCACTTTTTCCACAATATGCTATGTTAGACTTATTCTAAAGCTGATTTGAGTCTAGATTTCTTGAAAAAAAAAAAACTAAACAACAACAAAAAATGCCATAATGACAAAGTAAAAACATATTTTCAGACAGTTTTGCAAATTTATTGAAAATGCAAACAATAGTATTATAGTAGTATATAAGTATTCACACCCTTGGCTTAATATTTTGTTGACGCACCTTTGGCAGCAATCACAGTCTCAAGTCTTCTTGGGTATGTCTCTACGAGCTTGGCACACCGGTTTTAGAATGGCACACCATTCTGCTCTGCAGATCCTCTCAAGGTCAGTCAGGTTGGATAGACCGCGTCAGTAGACACCCATTTTTAGGTCTTTCCAGACCGGGCTCTGGCTGTGCCACTTGAGGACACTCACAGGCCGTCGAGCCACTCTACCATAAAGGCCTGGTTGGTGGCATGCGTTAGCAATGTTTAACCTTCTGGATGGTTCTATCTCCGCAAGGGAACAGTGGAGCTCCGCCTTAGTGACCATAGGGGTCTTGTTCACCTCTCTGACCGAGGCCCTTCTTCCCCAGTTACTCGGCTCGGTCGGACGGCCAGATCTAGGAAGCGTCCCGGCGGTTCCAAACTTCTTCCGTTTCCGAATAATCGAGACCACGGTGCTTTTGGGGACCTTCAATGCTGCTGAAATTCTTGTGTATCCTTCCCCAGATTTGTGCCTTGACACAACCTGGTCCCGGAGGTCTTCGGACAATTCCTTAGACTTCATTGCTTGGTTTCTGCTCTGATCTGCACTGTCAACTATGAAACCTTCTATAGACAGGTGTGTGCCATTCCAAATGATGTTCAATCAACTGAATTTACCACAGGTGGACTCCATTCAAGTTGTAGAAGCATCTCAAGGATGATCAGTGGAAATCAGATGCACCTGAGCTTAAGTTTCAGTGTCATAGCAAAGGGTGTAAATACTTATGTACCAATTATGTTTGACTGTTTACATATGGAGTCACTGATGGTCTAGTGGTACACTCGCCTGACTTCGGTGCGGGCAGCGTGGGCTCAGTTCCCACACAGTGACGGTGTGAATGCGAGTGCCAATGTTGTCCGTGTCTATATGTGACCTGCGACTGACTGGCGACCAGTCACTACCAGGTGTAGTCCGCCTTTCGCCCGAAGTCAGCTGGGATAGGCTCCAGCACCCTGCGACCCTAACCATGGATGTTACCTATATTTTTCTAAATTTACACAAATGTTTGAAAATATGTTTTTACTTTGTCATTATGGGATTTTTTATGTAGATTTTTATTATTATTATTATTATTTTTTTTTTTTTTTAAAGAGAACTATTCGCAAATCAGCTTTAGAATATGTCTGTAACATAGCAAAATGTGTAAAACGTGAAGGGATGTGAATACTTTCTGGTCACACTGTATATAGTCCACAATAAATAAATAAATAAATAAATAAATAAATAAATAAATAAATAAATAAATAAATAAAAATCCTTTGTAGTGATTAGTCAATAATGATAACTTCGATTTTGTAGCACCTTTCATGGTACCCCAGGCTGCTTTACATTTACATTTAACTGGACAAACAAAATCACACAATAAAGGACACTAAACAACAAAATCTGTGAAATAGGTTTTAAGTTTTGAATTTTTGTTTGAAAATGTCCAGCCAAGTTCCAGAGGGTGGTGGGTGCGTGAGCAAGTGATAAGCCGAACCAACCCATCCATCTATCCATCCATTGACTGTACCGCTTTATCCTTACAAGCCAATTACTAGAATTAGCAGCGTGACAAGAGTGGCAAAAAAAACGTTAAAGTCTGTCATATGCTGAGTCAGGTTGCAATGGCCACTTCAACTCAAGTCTAATGCACCAACAATTCAGTTGAAAATTAGACCAAAACTTCCGGAGAACTTCGTGTGTGTGTGTGTATGTATGTGCGTGTGTGTAATGACCTGTTGAAAATCTGACATGTCTGGTTATGCTTCTGTTAAAACTATTCACCAATAAGCTCGTACGGGCCCAAAAAATACTCAACAGTCAAGTCAGTCAGTCAGTCAGTATTAAGCAAATCACATACCCGAAACAGAAACGGTTGGCTATATTTTGTATCACCATGCTAAGGTCAACAATACGCGGGGGTCGTGAAATGCTAACGCCAATGCTACATGGCGGTCAGGTGACATGCTAACATCAACGCCACGGAGCGGTCAAGTACATGCTAATGTCAACACTACGCGGAGGTCATGTGACATGCTAGGTTATGTGACAGGTGTGCGGGCGGTACCAGTGAAGCAGGTGCAGGAAGGAACGCTGACGGAGCAGCTGATCTTCCAGATCCTTCCTCGTGACAGCAGACAACTGCGCGCCGTCTGTGGGGAGACCCAGCACGCTCCTGAAGGCGAACGCATGCCGTTAGGATGGCGCAAGCGACCAATAACGTGTAAGGGAGCGAGTGAGGCGGGCGACGCACCGCAGGACGTGGACGGGCGCCACGTGAGCGCTTTGCTCATCACACAGAGACGAGACGAATCCTCGGAAGAGCGGCGTGACGACGCTCCACTTGTCCTGTCAAACAACATGTCACTTCATGTTAAGGCTGCGCGATATGGCCTTCAAGTTGAGATATAAACAAAAGTCTTTCACAAATTTTTTTACTTTTGATCATTTTGATTACCCTCGTTGATTTGCTTTTCCTCCTGATACCCAGCCAGTTTTAATCCCCCCGTTAACATTAAAATAAGTAGATCAGTGTGATCCAAGTACCACTAGTGGTAGGAGGGCTACCTTTAATGGGAAGCAAAAAAATCACTTTAAGAACTGTTTGTTTCAGGCATTCATTTAGGTAAAATGTTTTACTTTCCTAGAGTGTTCCTATAGTGGTACTTGGAGAGCTAAAGTATTTTTTCAGGTGTTACTTGGTGGAAAAAGTTTGAGAACCACTGAAATAGATGAACAAATTGCCCTGAGCAATAAACTCAAATTAATCATTAAAAATGGATGAACTGCCAGCCATACTTCCTGTGCCACTTTGTTTCCCTTTGCAAACAGGAAGCGGCGCCCACCTGAGCCATGAGGAAGCGACAGCAGTGGTAGAAAACCTCAGCGTCGTCGGGACACTCGGCCAGCGCAGCGAGCCACGAGGCCGCAGCGCCGTCTGCTTTCCCCGAGCGCACGAGGAGCTCGCACAGAATGTCTCGCAGGACGCACGACGCGGGACATGCCTCCAGCAGCGTCTCGCACGACAACACGGCCTCCTCAAACCTACACACGCACGCAAACGGCGTCAGATGACACGCACGGCCTTCAACTTGACCGCTGAACAGCTCACCTGTCCAACAGCCTGTGCAGGAACAAGAAGTTGGTATGCAGCGGCAGGCACGCCAACGTCCTCTCGGTCGGACCCGAAGATTTGTCACTACACTGACGGATGCCCTCTGGTACGCGTGATCGCACACACAACACAGGCACCTGTTAGCAGGCCATTCCCGGTGAGCATCGTTTACATTTGCCGCGTTTTTACCTGTAAAAAGTCCGACCAGCTGCTCGTGCGGCGTTCGGACGTCACGGACCGACCGCCAGGGCAACAGGAAGCAGTCGGCGCTGACCAGCCCGGACGGGCCCGACTCCAGCGGGTCGTACAGAGCGGCCGGGAGCCGGCCGAACTCCTTCAAGTGGATGTACGCCAACCAGGCCAGTGCGCGGTGGCCCGCTTGGAGGTGCTTGCCAACGCCGTGCGGGCCGACGCGCTTCAAGGCGTCCTGGAAGAAACATCGGCGCACGTCACGTAACCACGGCAACATCAACTGTGGGAAATTGCTTTTCATCGCAATATTGCCGATTTTTTAAGCGCTACGTTTTCAGGGGTTTTGACTCCCAATTCCTCAAATTGAGTTACGCATCTTCAGTGCAGTACCACCTTGTGCCACAACAGGCCAGGCAGCACTGAGCTCAATTAAAAGAGAAGCAGCAGAATTAAATTAAGGTGACAGTTGATTGAATTTTTTTTTATGGTTTGGGTGAAGTGTTTAAATATATAATTTTCAAGTATCTCTTTTTTTTGTCTGCCAGCTATAGTTAAAAATACTTCAAAGTTCTTTTCAAAAGTTTACTTGAGTTTTAAGTCTGCGTTTAAATCTGTGGCAGCAGACAAACTATATAAACAAAGTTTTTATACGGTCTCTGTATTCCAAGATTTTCACCTATTACGGGTGGGTCTTGAATAGTGATTCTCAACTGATGGGTTGCGGACAGCTAGTAAAAAAATTACAGGTATTCCTATCCTGATTTTTTTGGTAAAGTACAGAGTACCACCATGTTCCCACATGTAACATATTAGGTAACTGTGCTCTAGTCACTAATTTACTCTAAACAGTGCAGCTGAGCTGCTGTCTAGCGGGCTTCATGGCTAGCAACATGCTTTTGGCAGCATGTCAAACTCATTTGAAACAGCATTTAAAAATACAACATAGTGCTCATGTGTTTTCAGAGGCTACTTTGAAACAAAAAAATGCTTTATTGTCAAAAGTGGGTCGCGACTTTGCAACAATAAGAAAATGCAGGTCCCAGTGTGACAACGCTTGAGAAGTGCTTGTCTAAAGGTTTCTCCTGCAATAAACAACTGATTGTAGGTTAAGTTTTTGAGAAAGAGGCGCAACACGGTCAAGCGTACCTGAAAGATGGCGAGGGCGGCCTCCGAGCGGCCCGTGAAGACATTCAAGTGGACGCGGTAGAGCAGAGCCTCCAAAAGCTGGAAGGAGCGCTCCTCGGACACGCACCCGCACGCCGCCTCGCCCAGCAGGAAGTGGAGGAGACGCTCGCACACAGAGTCCTTCCCCTCAAACGTGCTCGCCAAGCTCAGATACTGCACAGCACAGGAAGCGATTCACAGCCACACACTCTGTCATGAACGGCTCTTGGTCCCAAGGTGACCGTGGCAAAAGTCCCGCAGGTCTAGCGGAGTCCCCACCAAAGTTCAAGTCGAGTCAAATCATGACTTGGAAGTCATTAGCCACTCAGTGCACTCACGATCGGTTCTGGTGTTGGTCAGATGTATTACCGCAGTCATTAGCAACGTGTACTACGACAAGTACCGCTAGTGCTACGCGGGTTCTTTCGACTGGTAGGCCAAAGAATCAATGCCTAAGTACTGCTCAGTTGTATTGAACGTTTTTGGTACGATCCATCAATCTATTTTCCGTATGCTCACACGGGTCGCACGCAAGACGGAGCCTATCCCAGGCGGAGTACACCATGAAATGTTCGCCAGCCAATCAGCTACAATACATTTGCATTTATTTATTTTTAATATAGTTAAACGTAGTGGTAATGTTCAATCTTTACCTGTTACAATGGCTCCCAATTATATTAAATAAAAGCTTTTGCTCATAAGTTGAACACTTGGGTCCCAAAGCACGTTAGAACCCAACCAATACAGGATTTTTCGAGTTGATGGCAATTGCGATATTGGGTGCTAAAAAACAAACAAAAAAACAAACACAAATTTGATTTCTTATATGTGACGTAAGAACATTGTTATACACGAACACAAATTTTTATAATATGCAAAATATGATTCAATACAAAGATGCATAAAACTACTAAATTAAAATAAAGAACTTTAATCCATAACTGTCAATTTAAGGACCGTAAACTGTAAGTGTGTGAAGCTCCAGTCTTCACACAGATCTTCAATAGATCTCTGGAACTGTGTGAAGTACCATTCTGTTTCCAACGCTCCACCATCATCCCAGTCCCCAAGAAAGGGTTGTCGCCCTGACATCTGTGGTAATGAAGTCCTTTGAATGCCTCGTGTAGGACCACCTCAAGAGCGTCACAGGCCCCCTGCTGGAGCCCCTGCAGTTTGCCTAGCGAGCAAACAGGTTTGCGGATGACGCAGACATCATGGGATGACACCTTGACGGTGCAGGGACCTACGCGAGGATCCTGTTTGTGGATTTCAGCTCTGGATTCAACACCATCATACCCGAACTCCTCTCCTCCAAGCTTCTCCAGCGCAGCGTATCACCTGCCATCTGCCTGTGGATTTGTAGCTTCCTGACAGGCAGGACACAGCAGGTGAGGCTGGGGGACACCACCTCATCTACACACACTGGGGCGCCCCAAGGATGTGTCCTCTCCCCGCTGCTCTTCTCTCTCTCCACGAACAACTGCACCCTCAACTCACCAGGCTGTCAAACTCCTGAAGTTTGCAGACGACAGCACAGTCATCCGCCTCATCAAAGACTGTGACGAGTCTGCGTATCGACAGGAAGTGGAGAGGTCGGAGCAGTGGTGCGGCCGACACAACCTGGAGCTGATCACGCTCAAGACTGTAGAGATGATCGTGGACCTCAGGAGGCATCCTTCGCCACAGGTGTCCCTCACGCTGTCCAACAGCCCTGTGTCAACCGTCGAGACCTTCAAGTTACACTTGAATTGGGAATTACAGTCTCTCAGGATCTGAAGTGGGAGATCAACATAAATTCCATCCTCAAAAAGGCCCAGCAGAGGATGTACAACCCTAATTCCAATGACGTTGGGGTGTTGTGTTAAACATAAATAAAAACAGAATACAATGATTTGCAAATCAAATCATGTTCAACCTATATTTAATTGAATACACTACAAAGACAAGCTATTTTATGTTCAAACTGATAACATTTCTTGTTTTTGGCAAATAACCATTAACTTAGAATTTTATGGCTGCAATATGTTACAAAAAAGCTGGGTTACATCACCTTTTAACAACATTCGATAACCGTTTGGGAACTGAGGACACTAATTGTTGAAGCTTTGTAGGTGGAATTCTTTCCCATTCTTGCTCGATGTACAGCTTCAGCCGTTCAACAGTCCGGGGTCTCCATTGTCGTATTTTACGCTTCATAACGCGTCACACATTTTCAATGGGAGAGAGATCTGGACTGCAGGCAGGCCAGTCGAGTACCCGCACTCTTTTACTACGAAGCCACGCTGTTGTAACACGTGCAGAATGTGGTTTGGCATTGTCTTGCTGAAATGAAAAATACTTTGCTTGGATGGCAGCATATGTTTCTCCAAAACCTGTATGTACATTTCAGCATTAATGGTGCCTTCACAGATGTGCAAGTTAACCATGCCATTAGCACTAACACAGCCCCATACCATCACAGATGCTGGCTTTTGAACTTTGCATCCATAACAGTCCGGATGGTTCTATTCCTCTTTGGCCCAGAGGAAAACGACGTCCACAATTTCCAAAAACAATTTGAAATGTGGACTCGTCGGACCACAGAACACTTTTCCACTTTGCATCAGTCCATCTCAGATGAGCTCGGGCCTAGAGAAGCCAGCGGCGTTTCTGGGTGTTGTTGATAACTGTATTTACTGACATTGGTTTTCTGAAGTGTTCCTGAGCCCATGTGGTGATATCCTTTACACATTGATGTCGGTTTTTGACGCAGTGCCGCTTGAGGGATCAAAGGTCACGGGCATTCAATGTTGGTTTTCGGCCTTGCCGTTTACATGCAGTGATTTTCTGAATCTTTTGATGATATTATGGACTGAAGATGATGAAATCCCTAAATTCCTTGCAATTGTACGTTGAGGAACATTGTCTTTAAACTGTTACACGATTTTCTCACGCACTTGTTCACAAAGAGGTGAACATTAAATATCTTGTCTTTGTAGTGTATTCTATTAAATATAGGTTGAACATGATTTGCAAATAATTGTATTCTGTTTTTATTTATGTTTAACACAACGTCCCAACTTCATTGGAATTGGGGTTGTACTTCCTGCGGCTTCTGAGGAAGCACGGCCTGCCGCAGGAGCTGTTGAGGCAGTTCTACAGAGCAGTCATCGAATCAGTCCTGTGTTCTTCCATCACAGTCTGGTTTTGCGCTGCTACAAAAAAAGGACAAACGCCGACTGCAACGGACAATCAAAACTGCTGAAACGATTGTTGGTACCCCCCTCGTGCTTGAGAAGTAGTATCTGCACCATTTGCACAATTGACATTCTCCCAGATTATTGCACTACTAGTCACTTTAAACTGCATACATGCCTTGAAGTCTCTGCGCCATTTGCACAATGGTGACTGCACCAGACTATTGTTCTATTAGTCATGTCAAACTGCTGTAATTGCTCGAGGACTCTGCATCATTTTGCACAATTGTCAAAACATAAATAACAAAATAAATTGTACCGGCGTTACACATTACTGGTAACCTTTTATTGCTCTGTGACTGTGTTTTTATGTCTCAAAAGTATTCTCTGTCAATTTACTCTATTGTTGAATTCCTTGTGTTTTTTGGACATACTTGGCATACTTTTTTGGACATACTTGGATTCTGATCAGAATCATCTTTATTTACCAAGTATGTCCAAAAAACACACAAGGAATTCGTCTCCGGTCGTTGGAGCCGCTCTAGTACGACAACAGACAGTCAATTGACAGAGAACACTTTTGAGACAAAGACATTGACAAAAAAAACAGTCACTGAGTCAGTCACATTTTTTTTTACAATTGTGCAAAAAGATGCAGTCTTCTAGCACTAAGAGCAGTTCGAATGACTAATCTCCCAATAGTCCGGTGCAATGACCATTGTGCAAAGGGCGCCGAGACTTCAAGGAGTGCATGCGGTTTCAAGTGACGAGTGGTGCGATAATCTGGGACAATGTTGGTTGTGGCCGATCGCCGCGGAAGCAAAACGCAGCCAAACAGTTCATACTGTACATGCCTTACATATTGAACCACGTCAAACCATCGCTGCCACGCTATAATCGAACCGATTCATCGGTCTGTTGAAAACGCACATTTTCAAATGTAAACAAGCAAGTCTTGTCAAGTCATGTCGTTCAAGTCTCACGAACACCAAGTCAAAGTCAAGCAGAGTCTTTCCGAAGTCTTAGCAAAGAACCGGCGAATTCATATGTTATGAATATAAAATAAATCTGCAAATCTGACTGCAGTGTGTCAGCCGCTCACACGCGTACGTCTGCGTGAGGCGTACTCACGTTCCACCAGACGCGGCGGTGCGGCGCGTGCTCCACGGCCATCTGACACATCTCCTGCACTTCGTCGTGGCGTCCGCGGCGGGAGAAAAGCGTCAGGTAGTGAGTCCATACTTCGGGGTGGTCGCAGTTGTGCTCCAGCGCGCGAGAAAGTGTGTTCAGGGCCGCCTCCAAACACTCGGTTGGCGGCCTGCAAAAGGAAACAGACGAGGACGGTGCCGTCGGACGGGAGCGGCAGCCCGAGAGCGAGCGCGCGAGGCGGACGGCGGCGTACGTGTCGTCTTGGCGGAGGTATCTGAAGGCCAGCTTGATCCACAGCTGCGTGTCTCCGGGGTTGTCCGACACGCCGCTCTCCAGCTTGCAGATGTCGTCCGTGTCGCTGACAAAGTAACGCTTGTCCTCAGACGTCACGCACGCGTCTAACCGGCTCACGCGCACATCTGCAAGCACACGCGGTAGCCGTGTCAAGATGGAAGCGCGCCCGGCGGCTGAGCGACAATCGTCCGCTGACCCTCGCGCGTTCACAGTGTCGCGGCCGGAAAAAGTGAGCCCTGCCGTTCGCCACAAACATGCCGCTATTGGCAACGAACAACAAATGTCAGTATTTAAAAAAAATAATAATAATAATTTATACAGTCCCCTCCAAAAATATTGGAATGGCAAGGTCAATTCCTTTGTTTGTTGTATACCGAATACATTTGGGCTTGAGATCAAAAGCTGAATATGAGACAAACGTTCCAGCTTTTATTTCATGCTATTTACATCTAGATATGTTAAACAACTCAGGACAGAGCACCTTTTGTTTAAAGCCACCCACTTTACAAGTGAGCACAAGCATTGGAACATCTGACTGATGGGTGTTTATAGTTGCTCAGGTGCTGCCTTTTAGACAGACTCCTTAAACCTTTGATAGCGCTTGTTTTTGGCTTTGAGTTTCACATGTGAAAACTGCATTTGCTGTTAAGCAAACATGAAGACCAGAGCGCTGTCTATGGTAGAAAAGCAAACCATTCCTATATATGCAATGACCATTCAAAATGCCGTGTTGTATGATCTTGAAAATGAATTTTCCGGGTACCGAGCGAGTTACCTTGCAGTATAATTTCCAATCTAACCTGAGCATATTTATAATTTCGTCAGCACTTTCGGCATAAAGGCAAGCATGGAGAGTCTGTGGGATCAACGAGTGCAGTGATGAAGTCAAAAGCCTGCGAAATAACCTCTCTCACCCGTTCCCTCTCTTTGTATTAGAATATTGTGTGTCATTGGCCAGGGCAATCCGCTTCTTTGAAAATTGCGCCACGTCGGTTCCCTATAGGAACACCAGGGGTCACAGTTTTTCCACAGTTTATTTTTTTTTTATAAATGTGCAGCGAGGATGGTTTTGCCTTTGCTCAGTTCAGTAGCGCCGCTCGAAATCAGAGCCGCTCGCTGAAGCCTGCACGCCGCGCAGCGCCACTGAACGCAAGTGTGCTACGTGACGCGATCGGTCGGCGAGGGGACCAACCAGACGTTCCGCATGGCCGCTCCTCTCCTGACGCGTCCTCCTCGCTGTCCCAGTCGGCGCTGCGCTCGCTCTGCGCAGATGGCCTCCATTTCCTTTTGCCCTTCCAGGTGGTGAAGGGCGGCACTGCACACAAAGGGAGCACGCGTGTCAGCGCCACGCTCCGACTGCTGACGGGCGGGGCCTTGGCTCGCTCACCGTGATGACGACTCTCGTTGACTTTGCTGACCAGGAAGACGGCAGTCTGGTCTGCCGCCATCCCGCCTTTGTGCGGACCAAGCAGCTTGCTCACGTACTTTTCTGCAATATGACACAAAAACGCTCACGACGTCTCACCTTTCTACGGACCCCCAGACATGGCATCAGGGAGGAAAAAAACTACATCGTGTTGAGTATGATTGCCTCCCAGCGGGCTATTGTCAAATGTAAAACAATGGAAAAATTATTTCACTCTTTGTTTCTTAGCGGCAATTAAGTCACTAGCTGTTGTGTTGAAAAAATGCCACAAGAGGGGTGGAAAAAGGGGCTAAATATAAGTGGTCAACAGTGACTGCTTTTGTAAACGAGCTCCTCTCTGTTTGTAGCCAGGTTAGTGTCAGCAGTGCTCAACAGCTAGCAATGATGGATATATTTCATTGAATTCAATTAAGCTCATCTCTATTACACAGCTCATGACTAATTAGTTTGACTCAAAAAATAAGAAGTCCCAGGGTACTTAATTAGGGTGTGGATTATGAGGGGGTCCTTGGAAAATATTTTCCCTGGAAAACGTTAGCAAACATCTGGTGTAAACGTGTAACCAGACGTGCGCGTGAAGGCCCGCCCACCTGCGGCGGCGCCGACTTGGCTGTCAGAGCTGCTGTCCGAGCAGCCGATCAGAGACAAGTTGTACGAGAGCACATCCTGGAAGAGGAGATTTCCTGCCAGCGTGCAGCTCCTGACATGCTGCCTATAGGAGAAGAGGAGGAAGCATCATCATCGTCGTCACCGTAAAAACGCGGTCTCCGCCTCACCATGAGCAGTCGTCGTCGTTGCAGGTCCCAGTCAGGTCAAAGCGACAGAAGCAGCGTTGGGGCTGGATGACGTTGCTGTAGGTGGCCGAGCTCAGGGATAACTTCTCCTTGGTCCGGTAGTACGGACTGAACCTGACGCCGGGACAACGCGGGTCAGAAGCGGACGCGACATTCACGTACACGTCCGTCGACCGACACCGAAAGCCATCTGCTGAACAAACGCTCTCCGATTGCTTTTTGGTCAGCAGAGCGCTCCAGTGCGCAGCAACAAGGCTCAAATTAAGCGGTCTTTCATCGCAGTTTGTGCCTCAAAAAACATTGAAAAGCAAAACTGCGAATCACTGTTGTACCACAGAGACATGCAGGGGTGTACGCGACACAATGTGCTTACGTCACTGACACGTGGAAAGTACAATGGGGACGTAAAGGTATTTGGTTGAAGGAGCAGTAACACAGCGGGAAGATGCGACGCCGAATTGAGAAGAGAAAAAAAAAAAAAAAAAGCATTTCGGTGTGAAATTCAAGGCGAGCACCCATTTGGTGTAACACGGATTCTCTTCGCCGAAGGTACCGTGTCGTGCGACCCGAGAGATGACGGTAAAATTGACATAGCGCAAATCAGCGAGATTAACGTTAGTCCACTTTAGTAGCAGAACGTTAGACCTGCAGAACGTCTCTGTTAATTATGAGTACTATCAAATGTGTGGCTTTGTTTATTACGAAGCTGACAAGTACAGTGCGCAACCGTAACGTTACTAACAGATGCTTTTGCCGAGTGTGGTCACTGTGTGATCTGTAAGTGGTCAAACTTTGAGATGAGTAGGTGAGAAACGTGGCAAATGTGGCCAGAGAGGAGTAAGAGTCAGAAGTGAATCCTGTACCCAAACAGAGGAGGGTTTTGGTGACGTCAGATTAAGGAAATATTCCAAAACTTGTCGTGGTACAAAGAATATTTGTCTTACTCCTAGTCAGCTGGTCTCAACTCATAAATGCACAGCCATGAACCTAATGTATTATGGTTTACCTAATGTATTGTCACAAAATGCTAAAACGCTCATTGCTTATGTGAAGATGCACAAAGGCTGTTAATGCTTTTTTTTTTTTTTTTTATTAATACCTTATCTTTTATGCACAATGTGAATTTAAGAAATTAAAACTGTTGATTGTACTGTATAAAAACAAAAACCAATTTGTTGTACCTTATTACGTGAAAGGTCTTATTCTCTCTTTTGTATTCATAATTTCTATTTAGCCAAGGAAAAATCCAAATACTCAATTGTTCGATACAATTTTCAGTAGGATACTCGAGTACTAAAATATTCGATAGCTGCAGCCCGACATTCAACTCCCCGGTTGTATTGTCAGATTTGTATTGTTTAATAAAAGCCTTACTTCGGGTCCCTGTGCAATTAAGAATTAGAAAGTTTCCCCTCAAATGAAGAAATGATTCGTAAAACTGCTCCTCAAAGAAAAAAAATAAAGTATTTTGAGCCTTAACCAAGCAGCCTTAAGTCAAGTCGTCAACGAGGTTGTTGTTCACCTGTAAGACCTGAAGACCAACAGAGGACTGCGGTAAGGGCTTAAAGGAACCAGCCTGCTGGGCCAGCACACGCTTGTACTTGCATCCGTGTCCGCTGTGAGCACCTGCACCTGCATGCACAGCACAGCCAAGAGTGATCAAATCAGAGGTGTCAAACGTGCGGGCCAGAACCGGCCTGCCAAGGGGTCTAATCCGGCCCGCGGGCACTGTTTTGCCCAAGTTTTTGTTCATTTATACGTATATTTTGACACAAATACAATAGAACCGGAAGTGTTGGGAGTGGCGCGATGGGACATGCACCAAGCTGATAGAAAGAAAAAAGATTGGTGTAGCGGGGCACGCCTCCAATCAATTTGCAGTAAGAGTGAGACTTTTGTGTGAAGCAATGCCAATATATATATATCATATGTATCGTTTGTTCAGTAATTTCAGGTGCTGTTAAAAATGAGTTTGTAAAGTTAACTGGGACTTGGGTTTATCAAAGCCCGTATAAACATGGTTAGGTGACGTCAGCCAAACAAATCATGCGAGTGATTTGCTGTGGTGGCCACCCCCTGACAAGGAAATGCTGGAAGTCACTTTCTTAATCAGATGCAAGCTACAAGATCATTTGGTGCATGCTAATACAACCCCAATTCCAATGGAGTTGGGACGTTGTGTTAAACATAAATAAAAACAGAATACAATGATTTGCAAATCATGTTCGACCTATATTTAATTGAATACACTACAAAGATAAGCTATTTAAGGTTCAAACTGATCAACTTTATTGTTTTGAGCAAATAATCATTAACCTAGAATTTTATGGCTGCAACACGTTCCAAAAAAGCTGGGAGAGGGTCATGTTTACCACTGTGTTACATCACCTTTTCTTTTAACAACATTCAATAAACGTTTGGGAACTGAGGACACTAATTGTTGAAGCTTTGTAGGTGGAATTCTTTCTCATTCTTGCTCGATGTACAGCTTCAGCCGTTCAACAGTCCGGGGTCTCTGTTGTCGTATTTTACGCTTTATAATGCGTCACACATTTTCAATGGGAGACAGGTCTGGACTGCAGGCAGGCCAGTCAAGTACCCGCACTCTTTTACTACGGAGCCACGCTGATGTAACACGTGCAGAATGTGGTTTGGCATTGTCTTGCTGAAATAAGCAGGGGCGTCCATGAAAAATTACTTTGCTTGGATGGCAGCATATGTTTCTTCAAAACCTGTATGTACCTTTCAGCATTAATGGTGCCTTCACAGATGTGTAAGTTACCCATGCCATTGGCATTAACACAGCCCCATACCATCACAGATACTGGCTTTTGAACTTTGCGTCCATAACAGTCCGGATGGTTCTTTTCCTCTTTGGCCCGGAGGACACGACGTCCACAATTTCCCAAAACAATTTGAAATGCGGACTCGTCGGTCCATACCCAACAAAATGGACGAGGTTCATCTTCTAATAAAGACCAGTAAAGACTTCGGACGTTCCGCCGCCCTGTGCTTTATGGAGTGTTGGCTTTGTGAGGCTGTACCCGATGGCGCCGTCATGCTTCCCGGCTTCCATCTTCACCGGGCAGAACGCAACATGGAATCATCGGGGAAAACAAAAGGCGGCGGGATATGCTTCTGTATCAATGAAAAATGGTGTACGGATGTCACGGAGCTCAGCACACACTGCAGCCCGCATTTGGAGTTGCTGTTTTTGAACTGTAAGCCATTCTACTCGCCTCGTGAGTTCGCATCTTTCATACTCGCCGGTGTTTACATTCCGCCTCAAGCTAATACGAATGCCGCACTGCTAATGCTCGGTGAACAAGTAAACAAAATTGAAGAAAAAAAACAGCGGATGATGTTGATGCAGTCAACATGGGTCTGCACTTCATCCTAGAACACCTCGACAATGCAGGGACCTACGCAAGGAGCCTGTTCGTGGACTTCAGCTCTGCATTCAGGACCATCATCTGCATTCCATCATCCCTGAACTAGTTTCTTCCAAGCTTCTCCAGCTCAGCGTCTCGCCTGCCATCTGCCAGTGGGTTTATAGCTTCCTGACGGGCAGGACACAGCAGGTGAGGCCACCTCATCCACATGCAGCATCAGCACTGGGGCACCCCAAGGTTGTGTCCTCTCTCCACTGCTCTTTTCTCTCTTCACGAACGACTGAATCTAAACGCATCCGGCTGTCAAACTCCTGAAGTTTGCAGATGACACCACTGTCATCTGCCTCATCAAAGACAGTGACGACTCTGCATATCGACAAGAAGTGGAGCGGCTGGAGCTGTGGTGTGGCTGACACAACCTGGAGCTGAACACGCTCAAGACCTTCGCAACAGCTGCCCCTCACGCTCTCCAACTGCCTTGTGTCAACCGTCGAGACCTTCAAGTTCCTGGGAATTACAGTCTCTCAGGACCTGAAGTGGGAGACCAACATCAACTCCGTCCTCAAAAAGGCCCATCAGAGGATGTACTTCCTCCGGCTTCTGAGGAAGCATGGCCTACAGATTTGCATATCTGTTGTTGTTGACCAATACTGGCCACTCATGCCAGAATAACATCTGCACCACTTGCACACTGACTGAGGAGTATCTGCAACATTTGCACAGTTGACATTGTCCCAGACTATCGCACTACTAGTCACTTTAAACTGCATACCTTCCTTGAAGTCTCTGCGCCCTTTGCACAATGGTCATTGCGGGGGACTATTGCTATATGAGTCATTCAAACCGCTCTAATTGCTAGAGGACTATGCATCTTTTTGCACAATTGTCAAAAAAAAAACAAAAAATTAAAAACTAAATGTACCAGCATTACCAGATTAAAAGCAACCTTTTATTGCTCAGTGTTTTTCTCAATCTCTTTATGTCTCAAAAGTATTCTGTCAATTGACTGTCTGTTTTCGTACTAGAGTAGCTCCAACTACCGGAGACAAATTCCTTGTACGTTTTTTGGGCATACTTGGCAAAATAAAGATGATTCTGATTCATTTAGCGCCGAACTGTATTTACTGACATTGGTTTTCTGAAGTGTTCCTGAGCCCATGTGGTGATATCCTTTACACATTGATGTCGGTTTTTGACGCAGTGCCGCTTGAGGTCACGGGCATTCAATGTTGGTTTTCGGCCTTGCCGCTTCCATGCAGTGATTTCTCCAGATTCTCTGAACCTTTTGATGATATTATGGACCGTAGATGATGAAATCCCTAAATTCCTTGCAATTGTACGTTGAGGAACATTGTCCTTCAACTGTTGGACTATTTTCTCACGCACTTGTTCACAGAGGTGAACCTCGCCCCATCTTTGCTTGTGAATGACTGAGCAATTCAGGGAAGCTCCTTTTCTACCCAATCATGGCACCCACCTGTTCACCTGTGGGATGTTCCAAACAGGTGTTTGATGAGCATTCCTGAACTTTCTCATTCCTTTTTGATACCTGTCCCATCTTTTTTGGAACGTGTTGCAGCCATAAAATTCTAAGTTAATGATTATTTGCACATTAAATATCTTGTTTTTGTAGTGTTTTCAATTAATTATAGGTTGAACATGATTTGCAAATCATTGTATTCTGTTTTTATTTATGTTTAACACAACGTCCCAACTTCATTGGAATTGGGGTTGACGTTGGAGAGGGGGTTGCTCATTGTTTGTGCAGACTAATTCTAACCTCAGATAAATTAATTGCTTTTTACGGCAAGTTACTGAGTGACAAATAAGTAGCAAATTTGAGTTTCTATTTTGCACTTACTGAGGATATGTGTCCTTAATAGACATAGCAAATACATTTATTTTGTTTTCATTATTTTTGTTTCACTTGGTTATCAACTACTTGGCCTGGACTCACAAACAGAGCACTCACAAACTAAGGTAAGCAGAGACCATTTTAACAAAATTCTGCACATTGACAGTTACCAAATTATTTGTGATTTTTTCTAATCATAAGTTTTGTGTGACTCGCGAGATAGAGAAATCCTACAACAAAGGTTGGGGAAGGTTAGCCTCCAATCACGACAGATTGGGGAAGGTTATCCCCTGACGACGGTTGGGGAAGATTTACCACTATTAAAAGGTAAATATTAGAAGTGAAGAATCCCTCTGGTTAGAGACCCGGGAAGATCTTGCAGGACAAGACTAATAGAGTGTTATTTATGTGTTGAAAATTATTTCAGGCATTTTTAGTACACGCCGAAAGAACTATTAGGAGAATTCCGAAGCGAATTAAAAAGATGTATTAAGTGTGGGGAAACCCCAAGGAGAAAGGCGCCACTTGTGGTAGAAGCTTCCTCTCACACACTTGAAATATCTGTCACTGAGACATTCACTTTTCTACGAATTCTCCCCATATTTATATGATGGAAGAAAATTTTGCGGCACAGTGGTCTATTGGTTAGAGCATCTGCCTCACAGTTCTGAGGACTGGGGTTCAATCCCCGGCCCCGCCTGTGTGGAGTTTGCATGTTCTTCCTGTGCTTGCGTGGGTTTTCTCCGGGTACTCCGGTTTCCTCCCACATCCCAAAAACATGTATTAATTGGAGACTCTAAATTGTCCGTAGGTGTGAATGTGAGTGCGAATGGTTGTTTGACTGTATGTGCCCTGCGATTGGCTGGCAACCAGTTCAGGGCGTACCCCGCCTCCTGCCCGATGATAGCTGGGAAAGGCTCCAGCACGCCCGCGACCCGCGTGAGGAGAAGATAATGGATGGATGGATGGATGGATCTGTCAATCTGCCTGTATACTTTTACAAAGCAGGAGGATAACTGCACTTTCATTCTAAAAAGTACCCACTTTAGTTTTTATGGTGTGATAAGTCACTTGAGCCTTTCAAGATTTCCAGATGGATGTGGAAATGTATGTAAATTTAAAAATATTTCTAAATAGGTTTTTTTTTTTTTCCTCTACTGTGATCTCTAAGTTGCAACAGTAACTGAAAACGCTGACTCATAATATTGTTGAAATTGCACAAATTTTTATGATTTGAGATTGCTCATATGATTTGAAACAAGATTGGCAACAAGATGATAATCAATAAATGTGAATATTTACCGAAATGTACTGGTAGTTGTAATTATGTGCACCCAAAAAGATGGTAAAGAAAAGGTGAACTGTCATTATTTATAGCCTATAAGGCCTCGGATATACTGGTCCGGCTCACTTGAGATCAAATTGGGTTGGATGTGGCCCGCGAACTCAAATGAGTTTGACGCCCCTGGATGAAATGAAAGTGAACAAAAGTGAACACCGCGTTTGCTTTAAAGCGGGCCCCGTGGCGAGCGTACCTTGGTGCTTTTGGGCGCGTCCGCATCTTCCTCCGCTTTGAGCGTCTCCCCCAGCACGGCCAGCTCCTCCAGGACCAGCTCTCCCAGCCCGGGCCGCCGTCCGTGCCGGCGTCTCAGCGCTTCCAAATCTGCGGGTCCGTCCATAGAGCTCTCGACGGGCTTGGCAGCGCCACGGCCTACGGCGGGGGGGGCGGAGCTCGGCTGCTCCAGGTTGGGTTTGGTGGCGTCGGAGCGGCGCCAAGGGCGAGCGGACGCCGCGTAGGGGGTGCCGGTCCTCTCCGAGGCTTCCGTCTCGGGGCGCTCCGCCTCGGGATCGTCCGCCTCCGGACCATCCTCGCTGTCCAGTACGAGGACGTCCTGGGTGAGGTCGTGCAGGGAGGGCTGAGGCGGGCCCGAGGAAGCCGAAAGGCAAACTTTGGGGTCGGGAAGCGCGGCGGGTTTGGGCCTCCGCTCGCTCGGCGTCACTTTGTTGCGCAGGGCCTGGGCCTCCTTCAGCTGCTGGATCTTCAGAGCGTATTCGGACTCCAGTTGCTGCAGACGCTGCTTCTGAGCCATCAGTGCCGCAAAGTGATTGGCGGCATCCACCCGCTGAAGCTTCCTGGCCTGAGATGGCACAAAACAGTCAACGCATTCCCGACTTCTCATATTGTGTTCGGAATCGTTCGCACATTCCCAGCTTCGTAATCACTGTATAGGGATTTCCACACTGAGTAAAAATATAAAGGCAACACTTTTTTCATGTGCTGAACTCAAAGATCGAAGACTTTCTATGTACACAAAGGCCTATTTGTCAAATATTGTTGACAAATCTGTCTAAATCTGTATCGGTGAGGTGCGGCATATCAAGACGGTGAGTAGACAGCATCTCTAATCACGGGCAGCCTGAGGCTCGGTACACATATTAAGATAATCAGGCTCTTTTTGTCCTGATTTCGCACACCACACACAATACGATCAAGACGGACTTCATGTGTGGGCACTGTCACTGATAAATAATCTTTTAAGTTTTCAAGAATCCTTGTGTGTGTACCAGGCCTTTGGCACACCTGTGCAATAATCATGCTGTCGAAATAGCACCTGTTAAGTAGATGGATGATCTCGCCAAAGGAGAAGTGCTCACTAACATACATTTAGACTAATTCGTGAACAATATTTGCGGGAAATAGGCCATTTGTGTACATAGACAAACATCCAAAGTCACAGTTTTTAAGGTGGATTGAAAAGTTGCATTCATGTCAAAGAGAGGACACGGGAGCACGCAGCCACACGGCACAGGCACGCACAACGCGTCCATCTCCAGCGCTCACCGGCTTGTGGACGGCTCCGGCTTTGCGTTTGGGTTCTCTTCCCGTAGCCTTCTGAGTCCAAAGTAGCTCCTGCTCCAAGTGGGCCGCCAGCGTCTTCTTGATGGACACGCGGTGCTCCACGCGCCGCACCTGAGCACACGCGTGAAGGTCAGAGGGCGGAAGCAGAAGCGGCACAGTAGGCGCTCACCTGCTCCTGAATCTTCTTGAGCAGCGTCTTGTTGACCTGCACGATCTTCTCGGTGGCCTGCGTCTGTTCCCTCAGCCTGGCCGCCTTGGACTCGGCCGCCTTGAGCGACTCGGACTTCTTGAGCTGTTGCTGCAGGAGGTTCTTCAGCAGCGCCTCGTCTCGCAGGAGCAACTCTCTGAGAGGAGCCGGCCGGGCGGGGAAGGTTACGTGGGCGCTCGCTGTGCGGAGCTACCTATCGTCTCCTCACCTTTGCTTCAGTAGCTTGCGCTCGGCTTCACTCGCCGGCGACGGGGCGGCGGGATCGGCGGCCGCCAACCGAGCGCCAGGATGGGACGCCTTCTGCTTCTCTCTGCTGCGACGCGGCACGACAAAATGTTTAGTCGCACCCCAAAATGCTAACATGAAGCTCGGAGCGCTGGCGAACAAAGGACGGTCGCGCATCTAACTATTCACGGCCACAAATAACGGCATTCTTATCACATGAGCAATACGATTTGACCGGAGCGCAGACGACAATTTGATGCGACATTATCTAGGAAGAAGCCGATTGCCCCGGCCGCCGTGACTCGATTTCTTGAGCGGAAAGGGCGAGAAGAAAGCCGAGCCTGTTCAAGGAGCGCAATTGTGCGTCCAATTCAGCCGCAGAAAGACTCTGCTTGCTTTGCGTTTTAGCCACAGGTACATGCGAATGTGTCGCGCTACGGCTTGGCGGCGGCTCGGCACGGGCCGGTTACTGGTTTCAAGGTAGAATGTGATCACCCACCCGTTTTTCAAATGTTGGAGATAAAACCCCTTGACCACGCGGGACAACATGTAAAGCGCGCACTGAAAGGCCACAACCCGGATTCCGATCCGCCATCTCAAGACTTTGAAGCGGACGGGCTAACCGCTCTTCGCTCGGTACCCGCAAACCTCATTGTTGTGAACGCCGGTGCGAGTTAACCGGACATTTTCATTGGCCGTACGGCCTGTGCTGTGGCGACGTCATTGACTTGCGATCCCAAGCTGTAATCGCAGCCCGACTCGTAAAATAGTTCAAGTTGCAGCGATGGGGCAGCGCGTGGCCGGCTCGAGGTACAACAATTGTCAGCAGCGAGCGGCTTCATACCTGGCCAGCTCCTCCCTGAGGAAGCGGTACTCTGCCTTCTTGGCCTCGGACAAAGCTTCGGGGGTCCGCACCGGATTGTTCTCCTTCTCCGATGCGCCTTTGGACTTGGTGGCGATGACCTCGGCCGTCCTTCGGGCTTCTTTGATCATGAACTCCAGGCCGCCGAACATCCCCTGCGCCGCGGCATCCAAGTCAGAATCGCTGTCGTCCGACTCGTTCAGACACACCACCACGGACTTGTGACGTGGCAGCTGCGCACACACGCAAACGCACGACAGACCATCACCATCATCCAGTGGTAAGCAACAAAATACTAATACACCCTTACTGTTCTTCAGTAGATTTTAGTACATCAGCACTTTAGTTGAATTTGTACTTTTTACAAGTTCCCTACACATTTGAGATTTCAAAATTCTTCTTGATAAAAAAATGTAAATACCGTATTTTCCGCACTATAAGGTGCACTTAAAAGCCTTTAATTTTCTCAAAAATCGACAGCGCGCCTTTTAACCCGGTGTGCCTTAGGGTTCCAAAATCTGTAAAAATGTTGTGCGATTTTGGTAAGCGCTCCGCTTGATTGATTGTCGGACCATTTCCCGTCGACGTAGGGACGTAATACGTACACTTCGTACGCTGGGAGCGATAAACCAATCAGAGAACGTTACATAAAGCTACGTACAGTACGTACGCTTACCTCCGCCACGCCTCCGGTAGGTATACTGCACTACCGGTATGCTGCAAAACAACATTTGTTTGGCTAAGGACCCCTGAAAATTGCATCAGCGAAGAGACATGCTTACAAGGAAAATGAGAGCGTGGCTGAGAGAGGTGTATGTAAAGAGACCGGATGTTTTTTCCACCCATCACCAGCTCTGTTGATCTGCGACTCCATGCGCGCCCATATCACCGCTACTGTGAAAAACCAAGTGAAGCAAATGAATTCGGAGCTTGCCATCATTCTGGGAGGGTTAACAAAAGAACTCCAACTGCTGGACATTGGTGTAAACAGAGATACATAAGATGAGGATTTGTGACAAAAAGATTGATCAAAAAATAATGTGAGTGTATTTTTAAATGCGTAGTAGAATAAAGTTCAACCAAACTCACTGTTTTGCTTCCGTTACCTTGTTTTACCATGCGCCGAATAATACGGGGCACCTTATGTATGGCTGAAGTACAGAAATAGACCCCGTAATTGAGACTGCGCCTTACAACCCGGTGCGCCTTATTGTGCGGAAAATACGGTAATTTGTGACATTTGATTAAATAGATGATATAATATTCCTATGTGACAGTTGATGCCAGCTGCCAGGCTGGCAACGCTGTACTCTCTGTTGGTCTTCGTTGACTGGACGGCGCCATCAAATTGTTGCAGGGGTTCTTTCAAAGCATCAACGGTGAAGTGTTCACTTCGTATTTGTCCGTTTTTGTGCCATAAAGAGTCTTGGCGTTTCAATCGCCTAGTGTGTTGTTTCCATCGCATTCAAATCAAGCTTTATTTACAGAGCGCTTATCATAGAATTATATGCATCTCAAAGTATATCAAATAGTTTAAATCAATCCCCTCCGACCACTCATGCACCCACACACACGCGCGCACGCCGAGTTCATCCTTCTCATCTAGGAGTTGATTGAAATCTTACGGAGTTAACTTTTTGTGCCACTTTTTCGTTTTCCCTCAATTCTATAGCAGCATCCCAGTCATCAAAAGTGTTGTCATCACCAAATCAAGTCAATGATTGACTCACTCGTTGTTTGAAATTGGCTCATTTCTGTTCTCACGAGTACTTCACGTTTCGGACCGCGTCAGGTTGCCACGTTTGCTCGTGTCATCTAACGGCTAAGGCTGCTGTGCGCTCATTTGAAACAATTGAACGATGTTTTAACAGGACCTACTTGAGATGTTCTGAGGGTGGAGATTATCAGCTAATAATGATGGAACTTTCAGAATCGAGTAAAATACTGTGTGCTCTCACACCAACACTATAGCGGCGCTTCCAACAGACTTAGAAAAAACAAAAACGGATCGATCGATATTTTTCCCCAGCTATTCATAATTGTTTATTTGGGAAAATAGAGCTGTTGTAACAGTCTTGGAATCATGAATATTATTCCACACATCAGCTTCCATTTTCATACTTGTCCAGACATGGAAATGTACGAAATCAAATTCCATACTTTTCCATACTTGCGTAGGAACAGTGTTTTTACTTTTAGCCCCTCCGTTTGAAAAAATACCTAGTTTCTATCAAAATTTGGCCTGTTACGTTTTAATACTTTTACGTTTTACCCAACGCCCCAACTTCATTGGAATTGCGGTTTGTACTTAAGCACAACATGTGAGTACTTTTGCCACCCCTGTCTCGTCTCTTCTCCTCCTCCTCCTTCTCATACCACCAGTGGTGCTCTGGAAGCTCCTCCTCGCGTGAACTTGTCTCCGCGCAGCACCGTCATGGTGTTCAGGCTGACAGCGCTCAGGTTTCCTCGGGCGGGCTGCTCTACGCCTGCGGGGGGAGCCCCGCTCGGGGAGGGGGGACCGCTCCAGAACTGCTCCTGCTGACAAGTGAGCACGATGTCATTGATATGCCATGACCGGCCGCCATGGGGCCAGCTTCAGTTGATTCGCCGGCGATTTCATTTAAGCGAAACGCCAGGGCCGGTATTTCAAAACATTTCATCTGGATAGGATTAAAACTCAAAATGGGGTATTTCAAACCCGGATATGTGATCCCGATCCAACTCAAATGGGGATATGGAACTTTCATGTGCAATACATTTTAACATAATCATTATTTAAGGACACTTTTGTATTTTCCTATATTTAAGCGAAGTGCGAATGTTGCAGTGTCTTACAATATTAAATGCACTGTTTTTAGGACTAATACCCATCTAATTTTTTTTAATGAACATTTAAGCCTACTACGCTACTGTATTTGCTAGTGAAATTCTTTGGGGGAAACCCTCTGTTATTTACTGAAAAATTAATTCAGTCCTGCTCACATTAATGACACCTTAATTTTTTGCATAACCTGTATAATATTTTCAAAACATAAATGGAAATGTACCAAAAATATATCATCAGGATATTTTAATTGGTCTAAAGAAATTTAACAAAGAAAACGTTTTTTTTCCAAATTAAGATATTGTAATTTCAAAAGAAAAAAAAAAAAACTGAAAACAGCATGTGAAGGAATCTTGGCAGCCCTCCTTAATAGTTGCTCGCACACCCTTTAGCAGCGACGACAGCTTCCAAACGTTTCTTTTATCCATCTAGAAGCTTTGTGGACTTCTCGGGTGCTATTTTCTCCAACTCTCCCTTCACAATTTCTTCAAGCTCTTCAACATTTGCAAGGTTGTTTTGCCCAGTGACAAATTTCACCTCCCCCAAAAGATTTTCAATTGGCTTGAGATCAGGACTCATTGTCTATTTTCTCCTTTTTAACATTCGTGTGCTTTTGGATGTCCGCTTTGGGTCCTTGTCTTGCTGCAGGACCCATGATCTGCGCCATAAACCAAGTTTTCGTACACTGGGAAAGACATTAGGCTCTAAAATCTCTTGATCATTTTCTGATTTCATGATACCTGTGATCCAGTCGAGGCCACCAGTACCAGATGTGGAAAAGCAGCCCAATAGCATCACGGATCCTTCACCATGCTTTACTGTTGGCAGGGAGTTCTTTTCCTTAAAGGTTTCATTGCGCCGTTCTGTCAACGTACTGTTTGTGTGCATTGACAAAAAGCTCTGTTTTTGTTTCATCTTTCCATAAAATGTTGGCCATCATTGGCTCTTTTGTATCAAACGCAAGTTCTCTATAGAAAATTTTTTCACTTGATTCATTTTCTTCAGGAGATATTCCACATTTCGTACGTAAACTTCATGGGTGCCAATAATGGTGAGCAGATCTGTATTCACTCATTTTGTGCTTATGCCAAAGCACTGCCTAACATTAAAGTTTTGCTTTGGTGCCATCTTAGTGCCAAGGAAATATGTTGACGTGAGTTGAGGAGATTAATGTGTGGCATCTATAAGCAATTATAACCCTTTTGGCAGGGGTGCCACTTACTGGCAGATTATGTAACATAACTTAAAGATTTGGGTTAAATGGATTTAACTGGCTTTTGGGAAGTTATTTTTTTCTAAAATCAAGGCGTGCCATTTTGGAACCATCTTAACAAGGATATCATTAAGACTCCGTCACTGTAAATGTTTTCAAAGCCGTATAGCTCAATTGTCCATTAATCAATGCTCGGGTGAGGACCGCATGACGGCCCACCTCAATCTCCCGTGGCTGTTCTGTAATCACATATGTGCTGTTTGGTTGAAATGTTCAAAGAATAAAAAGAAAGTAAAGCAAAGCAACCTCTGCGGTCACCAGCCGCTTGTTGGCCATGGACATGAGACAGGTCTCCCTGAGCAGCATCTCCTCCTCCTCTTCCTCATCAGCAAACGGAGGCTTGGGAGGGGGCGCCGGATTGCTGGTCAGAGGGGGTAGGGGGGGCGGCGGGGGAGGGGCGCAGGCGGCGAAGGGCTGCGACGAGACGACAAAAGTTGCCAAACATCCGACGCCGCTTCCTGTTACCCGACCGTTGCCGACTGCGAGAGGAAGAAGCGTACGTACCTTCACATAAAGCGGCGGCAGAGGGAAAGACGCCGCTGCCGAGTCTTCTGCTGGGAAAGGAGGACGTGCTGACCAACAGACACAAGCACGGGAAATCAATTCCACAGCTGCAGCAGAGTCACGCTTTCACGCTTTGCTGTAACACGTTTAAAACAAAATACACAAACTACCAGGCTTACGAACAATTTGGACATACAGTGGGGCAAAAAAGCCACCTGTTGTGCAAATTCTCCCACTTAAAAAGATGAGAGAGGCCTGTAATTTTCATCATAGGTATACCTCACCTGTGAAAGACAAAATGAGAACAACAACAAAAAAAATTATTTAAAAAAATATATATATATTTTTAAAGAATTTATTTGCAAATTATGGCTATGCATGGTATTTATAGCACATTATTTCAAGGTCCTGGAGTGGCCTAGCCAGTCTCCAGATCTCAACCCCATAGAAACTCTTTGGAGGGATTTGGAAGTCTGTGTTGCCCAGCGACAGCCCCAAAACATCACTGCTCTAGAGGAGATGTGCATGAAGGAAGGAGCCAAAATATCAGCAACAGTGTGTGAAAATCTTGTGAAGACTTAAAGAAAATGTTTGACATCTGTCATTGCCAACAAAGGGTATAGAACAAAGAGAGGAACTTTTATTATTGACCAAATAATAATTTGCTAATAAATTATTGAATCAAAATAAATTATCAAAATGATAAATTATTATCGTTTTGTCTCTCATGGGTGAGGTATACCCATGATGAAAATTCCAGGCCTCTCTCATCTTTTTAAGTGGGAGAACTTGCACAATTGGTGGCTGACTAAATACTTCCCCCCACTGTACACTTGCGCGTGACCTCAAATTTAGTTCCCAATGCTTGCGCAAGTGCTACTCTGCCAAATCCATGCCAGGCCCCAGCGCTTGACAGAGGAGGCGCTAAGAAATATGCTGTACAAAAATGTCCAAATAACAACATGCACGCAATTCACGATAGTTTCTTGTACGAAACTTGGTTGGAAGTAGGCTCGTTTATGTATGAACAATTCATTCTGGCTTTCCGTTTGGGATGTCCTGAGCAAGCGTGCGTCACGTGCGGAAATTGAGACCTCGGTCGCATTTTGCAATCCGATACCGGTATTTGGGACCCTGGTATATATCTATGTACAACTATGTACATAAACATACAGTATGCACGTATATTCAGCCATTTTCACACTCACATTTACACCAACGGGCAATTTAGAGTCTTCAATTAACCTACCACGCATGTTTTTGGGATGTGCGAGGAAACCGGAGTACCTGGAGAAAAGCCACGCAAACTCCACACAGGCGGGACCGGTATATGAACACCGGTCCTCAGAACTGTGAGGCACCGTGCCGCCGTGATCGGGACATCCCTACTTTCAATAGCGACGTGACAAGTGGCCGCCATCTTCATAATCTCAAAAACTTGGAATGAGGACTTTACATGCAGTTACTGCAATCATTCACTCATTCCCTTACTCCTGAATCACTCCAAAGGGATTTTCCGTGGACATTTTAGGGAACAGTCTTGGTGCTCTATATAAAAATCCTCATATAGTCTCAGACCCAGCACTCGTTTTTAGAAAATTTTGTAACGTTGCTATTTCAAATGTGCGGTGAAAGTGGTTTCGCCAGTGGTTGAGAAGCGTCAGGTGACTCACCTGGGGAACCGGGTTCACTGTCCGTGTCCATGGCAACCTCGTCGTAGTTGTCGTACTGGTAGAGGTTTCCTGTGGCATCTGGGCCCGTCCTACCGGTGGAGGACTTTCTCAGTTCTCCACCCCTGACCTGAAGGACAAAGACAAGGTCGAAAGAGGGCGGGCGGGGCGCGGCGTCGGGGTTACGGTCGAGGCCAGGGCGGTACCTTGGCGCAGCCGTGCGTCTTGCCGCCCACCAGCTTCATGAATCGCTTGTACTGCTCGTCCTGGTTGGACAGATCGCGGATCTTGCGGATTTCGTCCTCTCGTTTATGCCATTCGTCTTCCTCCTGCTTCCGCTGAAGCTTAGATGAGCGCAGCTGTTGTTTCCGCAACGCTTGTTTGCTCGCCGAGGCTGCGCAGAAGGGGTGCGTACGGTCAAGCGTCGCCATGTTCAGCGCACACAGACGGGTTTTTTTGGGAACAGTGACTGTTTTGTGTGGGTTTTTCTATCCATTCATCCAACCATTTTCTACCGCTTATCCGAGGTCGGGTCACGGGGGCAGTAGCTTTAGCAGGGACGCCCAGACTTCCCTCTCCCCAGCCACTTCCTCCAGCTCTTTCGAGGGGATCCCGAGGCGTTCCCAGGCCAGCCGAGAGACATAGTCTCTCCAGCGTGTCCTGGGTCGCCCTGGGGTGTCCTCCCGGTCGGACGTGCCCGAAAGACCTCACCAGGGAGGCGTCCGGGAGGCATCCGAATCAGATGCCCCGGCCACCTCATCTGGCTCCTCTCGATGTGGAGGAGCAGCGGCTCTACTCTGAGATCCTCCCGGGTGACCGAGCTTCTTACCCTTCTTACTCCTTCTTACCCGGACAGCCTGCGGAGGAAATTAATTTCGGCCGCTCGTATCCGGGATCTCGTTCTTTCGGTCACGACCCACAGCTCGTAACCATAGGTGAGGGTAGGAATGTAGATCGACCGGTCAATCGAGAGCTTCACCTTTCGGTTTAGCTCCTTCTTTACCACAACGGACCAATACAAAGTCCACATCACTGCAGACGCCGCACCGATCCGCTGTAAGTTCTTATATAGACAGGGGTGTGGCTTTCCTAATCAAGTCCAATCAGTATAATCAAACACAGCTGGACTCCAATGAAGGTGTAGAACCATCTCAAGGACGATCAGAAGAAATGGACAGCACCCGAGTTCAATATATGAGTGTCACAGCAAAGGCTCTGAATACTTATGGCTGTGTGAGATTTCAGTTTTTCTTTTTAAATTAATCTGCAAAAATTTCAACAATTCTGTCAATATGAGGTGCTGCTGTGTGTACATTAATGAGGGAAATGGCTGCAATATAACAAAGAGTGAAACATTTAAGGGGGTCTGAATACTTTCCGTACCCACTGTGTATGTTATAGTAACACTACATTACAAATAAGTCATGCTGGCAACGTAAGAAGCCGGACAACATTCTCGGTGACTATCACAACTACTTGGGATGGAACGGTTCACAAAAACCACGGTTCGGTTTGCACCCCGGTTTTGTGGTCACGGTTTTCGGTTTGGTACACGTTGACTCTTAGGAAAATCAATTATATCTTGTATAGTTAGGTTAAAGGTGAAAGTATATTCACAGCATTATTATTATTTTATTAACTATTTCAAATGTATTTTTTTTTATTAATCAGAAACTATACACACATGGACAAAATTGTTGGTTAACAGCCGGCCTCCGGCGGCGGGTTTCGTGAGAGGACGGCTATGAGTGGGACGTAACGTCTCGCTATGAGCGTCCAAGCCAAGGAACCAGAGATCCTGCGTTGGAGAGATAAAGATGTAGAAGTAGCATCGTAAGCTTACTGCTTCTCCCGGGTCTATACGTCTTCTCTCCAACACAAGCTCTCTGGCGATAACGCCCCGCTGCTATAGGACTGGCCATGACGAAGATGGCCTGTCCGCCCTGCCATCTTGGCTAACTTGCTACTGTGCTGTGGCATGACACTGTTGCCTCATTGGTAAACAGGGGAGGCAAAAAACAAACAAAGAGTCAAGCATGTCATGATGTAAACAGAACACAAGCAGACCAAACCCAAACGGTTAAACCGAACCCTTTGCACGTTTTTCAAAGACCTTTCAATCCCTAACAACTACACACTTTCATAATCACGCCATTATGAATGAATTTTCTCGACATTTTATGCTTGCAAAGATTTTTGTGAACATCTCCCCTGCAATAAAGGGTTTGGGTTTGCACGGGAAAGCCAACAGGCGGCATGAGGACGAGTGTCTGGCATAACCTTCTCACCTGGGCCCGTGCTCTTCTTGCCTCTGCTTCTGTCCGGAGGAGTTCTGGCTGCGGTCCTGGGTGCGGGTTTAGGTCGCTCTCTGGGCCCGGGCTTGGCCTTGTCTCGCTCTCTGTCCTGAGGTTTGGACCGGGGTCTGGCCCTGCGGTCGGCGGGCCTCGGCCTGCCCGCCGCCGGTTCTCTGCTCCTCTTCATCACCTGCTGCTCCTTCTGCTGCCACTTTCTGCTGGCCGACTGCAGGGCGAGCAGCCGCAGGTGGAGCTCCGACAGGTCCTCCTCCTCCACCTGACCGCCCAGCTGCAGCGCCGCAGCCACAACAATCAATCACAGGCAACAAACACTTTATTACTCTACATTTGTCAGGTAGTGTACTTCACTGGAGTATTTCTATATTTTTCTCACCACTTCATACTTTTACCCCACTACATTTGAAAAGGGGTATCTGTATCTTTGTCGAAATAGGCTCATTACTTTTTTCAACCTGCGCAACTGACAACACGATGTAAAAAAAGATGCACAAGGTGTGTCGGGAAAAAAATTACTTAAGAGTAAAAAGTACACGTTGAAATAATTACTCAAGTACTGAGTAAATAGTGAGTACCTTCTGATTTTTTCAACCACATCATGAACATCAATAAAATAAAAATAAAATAAAATGTGAATGTGCACGTGCGTGTGTGTATGCACAGCCAAAATTACAACACCTCCAATTTACTGCACGGTGTATTCTCAAGTTATAAGTGGGCTGAAATATCCACGTTTGGGCAGACAGCGGCAGATCAATACAATACATGAAAGCTGTTGTTTTTGTTTGTCTAAATGTCAAGACGAGTAGCGCGCCGTTGCCTTCATAGTAACGACGACCTTCCCAACATGACTGCCACGTAGGTACAACGATCAGCCGGGCTGGCTCATCTAGTGTTAATACCTATATCCGAGAAGCCCAATAGAAGATGACGTGTGAGGTCATGTGACTTTCTTGTATCGTTTGATTGGTGAACTACACTTAAACGTCACTAGCGCTTACATTGGATTGGAGCAAACAGCGTCCAATGCGGAATTCGTAGTCTCGCACACGAAATAGTTGATAAATTAGCAATAATTGATCAACAAAAGTAGTGAGCGCCATTTCGATCATTGTAACAAAGTAAAAGTACCGTTACTTCTTAACAGCAGAAGAGGCGGAAGTGTTTTTTTCTGGTCTTGTCAACTCCTGTGACTGGTCCCGAGCCCACAGGCGGAACCTCAGGCCGATGCGCTCGCATATTAGTCCGCCGAAATTACATGTGTGTGTGTGTATGTGTGTGTGTATGCTGGATGTGTGGAATGGATCTAGCAGCCAGCGTTCAAGAAGTACGAAACAGCCTATGGCGACAGAAACGGCGTCATGGTCAAGCTCCTCCTGTCCACGGAGAGCCTGTCTCACCTCTTCTCGAAAAGCCGCACCACACTCTTCGTTTCTCAGCTTCTTTGTCTTCTTAACCTTCCTCCCCACCACCAGAGTCCTCTTACACACCACCATCTTATGCTGTCTAGCCACATTCTCCGCTACCACTACCTTACAGTCAGTAACCTCCTTCAGATGACAGCATCTGCACAAGATGTAAGTTCTGCTCTTTGTTAACAAATAGAGGCTTTATATTCAAACCACGCTCATTTTTTCCCTTAATCCAACCCCCTTGTATGCTGACATGAAGTTAAAATTATGCTGCTGCACGCTACTTTCAGTACAGCATTTATGAGAAGTCAAAAAACAGTACATGTAAACAAATGCATGCCTGTTGTTATGCTTTGCTTTTATCTGAACATGCATGTTTCCATTAGGTCTTCAAAAATTCTATAAAAGAAATGACCGGTTTGGTCAGCCACTGCTTGCTGCAGACTAACGTCATATTCACAGTAAAATATTTTGCAGATATAAAAGAGTCATGCCAATTACGTTAGACGACACACATCAGTCACGGTCCAGGGCTACCAACGTAAAAGTTAGTGTAGAGCCCTGTAAGTGTTTAATTTTATATTTTATATAAATTTATTTGTATTTATTTATTTATTTACTTACTGTATTATTTTAATGAAATATTTTCATTTATTCTAAGATATTCGGATAAGATATTGATTGCGTGCTAATTGTTTTTTCCCTTCTCAGTCCAAGCACTATGCAAGTTATTAAAAGAGGAACGGAGAGAACCACTTTCAGGGCCTTGAATCAATCGCAACTGGACTGTTCTGGTTGTCTGAGAAACAACAATTGCGATCGAGTCAATGCCCTGAGAATGAAGTGACCTGGATGAATGACAACACGAGAATGCAGGCATATATTGTCTGCACATAATTTGTTGTGTTATCAACACGGGAATTGTACACAACTGATAGTAAAAATGTATTGTCACTTTTGTCCTTGAGCATGTTTCAGAGTCCGTACTTTTTTACAAGAGTTGCATCAGTACCAGAACATTGAATCCACTCCTGAGAGACTTGTTATATCTTCGAGCCGCACATGACAGTCAATCATCATGTCACTTAACTTGTTCTGCTTTCTCCAGTTAAGGAATATTGCTGGAATAAGACCTATTCTGCCCCATTCAGCTCTGGAACTATGACTCCACGCTTCTTTCCTTCCCTACTTGGATTACTGTAACTCACTCTAAACCTGCCTCAGTGAGTCTTCTCTCAAACAAGAACAAGCTGGAGATCCTACATTATCCCTCATTATTATTGTTTATATTATTTGACTCTAGTTGATTTGTCTCTGTGTCATGTTTTCATCCTTGTCTTGTCTTTGACCATCCGTCTCGATTTTGTGTTTATGAAACGCTTTGGAATTGCATGTTTTCAAAAGTCCTACACATTTAAAACCTTACTTACGCAGGTAGTCTTTTTTTACACAAATGTCTGTACTTCTACTTAAGTACAGAGTGCGAGTACTTGTGCCACCTGAACTCACATTTGAGGCTGAGGGACTCCAAAAATGGCCGCCCAAAACGCCAACTTACCTCATCGAGACAGATGAAGACGTCCTCGCTGGAGGCGGACGACTCTCTGCCGGGCGTTTTGCAGTCATCCTTTGCTTCCTCACTGCAACAAACACACGCCTTCGCAACCTCCTCCGCCTTCTTTGCCGCCCTGGGATCTGCGTCCGCCTGCGTCGCTGCTCGGACAAAACAGGAAGTCAGCGACGCTTCGACTAGGGCTGTTGAAACGAGTCAGTCGCTCACTCACCCGCCTCCTCGTGCTGCTGCCGTTCCTCCTCGGCGCTCGTGTCCAGATTGGCCGGCGTGAACAGTGTGATGCGCAGTGGTTTGATGTTAAACGCCTGGAAACTTTTCTTGTTCTCGGCCGGAAGCTGGGCGGACACTTGGGGAAGCGGGATGGCTTGCGCGGGACGCTTTTTCGTCCCCTGAACCTTGGCCTTTTCCCCTTGAAGCTTGGCCTCCGCACCTTGAACCCTGACATCTGACCTCTGGACCTTGGCCTCCGCCCCTTGAACCTTGACCTCCGACCCCTGGACCTCGGCTTCCAGCGCCATGCTCTCCTCCTTGCGGATGCACTCCAGCTCTAGCTGGATCTGCTTGTACTTGGACAGCAGATCCTCGAAGGACTCGGCACCACCGCCGCACTTGGCCAGACTAGTTGGCGCTCTTCTCGCCAGACTCCTTCCGAGCGGCTTCTCTGTTATCAAGAGTCAAGGAGGGGCACTGTTCTTCAGGTCGCCTATTTGGTCAGGTACGTTCTGATGACAACTGGTCAGCCATTAAACAAATTCACAAATGCTGAGAACATTTCCTTTGCTGGATTGATAAAGGCCAACTTTCTACCCATCTCGTAAATGAGCTCCCACTTTTATAGCACGCTTCTACCTTCAAATGGTAAATGGATTGCCCTTATATAGCGCTTTATCTACACCATCACAGTGCCCAAAGCGCTTTACAAAGCCTCACATTCACCCACTCACACACATTCGTGAACCAATGGGCGACTGCTGCCTTGCAAGGCGCTGCCAGGTACAATGGGAGCAAATTAGGGTTGTGTCTTCCCCAAGGACACTTTGACATGCGGACAGTCAGAGCCGGGATTTGAACCTGTGACCGAACCCGCCCTACCAACTGTGCCACAGCCGCCCGAGGTACTCAAAGCGCATTGACCTCATTCACCTACTGTTGATGCAGCATCAGGCGCACCTCTGGGTTCAGTATCTTACTCAAGAACATTTTGAAATGCGGCTTCTGAGGAAGCACGGCCTGCCACGGGAGCTGTTGAGGCAGTTCTACACAGCGGTCATCGAATCGGTCCTGTGTTCATCCATCATAGTCTGGTTTGGTGCCGCCACAAAAAAGGACAAACTCCAACTACAACGGGCAATCAAAACTGCTGAAAAAAATTGTTGTAACCCCATACCCACCCTTGAGGACTTGCACGCTGCCAGAACTAAGACAAGAGCGTGCAAAATCCTATTCATCTCTTCCAGCTCGTTCTCTCAGGTAAGCCCTATCGATCAATGCAAACTAAAACAAGCGGACATTCGAACATCTTCCCTCTTGCCATTACCTTCTTAAATTCAATTCCATTCCATTCCATTCCATTCCATGCTGCCAATTTTGTCTTGAGATTGTTGTCACACCTCTGTCAGGCCAATTATACATTATTCGTGCACTCACTGTAGCAATCTCGCCACTCTGCACTATTTGCATATCTGTTGCTGACCAATACTGGCCACTCGTGCTTGTGAAGTATCTGCACAATTTGCACAATTGACACTGTTACAGATTATTGCAGTACTAGTCACTTTAAACTGCTTAAATTCTCTTAAAAATTCACTTAAAGTCTCTGAGCCATTTGCACAATGGTCACTGTACCAGACAATTGCTCTAGTAGTCATTTAAAACTGCTCTAAATTGCTAGGACTCTGCATCATTAGCACAATTCTTCTTCTTTTCCTTTGGGCTTGTCCCTTTAGGGGTCGCACCAGCGCGTCATCCTTTTCCATGTAAGCCTATCTCCTGCATCCTCCTCTCGAACACCAACTGCCTTCATGTCTTCCCTCACGACATCCATCAACCTTCGCTTTGGTCTTCCTCTAGCTCTCTTGCCTGGCAGCTCCATCCTCATCATCCTTCTACCAATATACTCACTATTTCTCCTCTGGACGTGTCCAAACCATCGAAGTCTGCTCTCTCTAACTTTGTCTCCAAAACATCGAACCTCGGCCGTCCCTCGGATGAGCTCATTTCTAATTGTATCCAACCTGGTCACTCCGAGAGCGAATCTCAACATCTTCATTTCCACCACCTCCAGCTCTGCTTCCTGTTGTCTCTTCAGTGCCACTGTCTCTAATCCGTACATCATGGCTGGCCTCACCACTGTTTTATAAACTTTGCCCTTCATCCGAGCAGAGACTCTTCTGTCACATAACACACCTGACACCTTCCTCCACCCGTTCCAACCTGCTTGGACCCGTTTCTTCACTTCCTGACCACACTCCCCATTGCTCTGGACGGTTGACCCCAAGTCTCTAAAGTCCTCCACCCTTGCTCTCTCTTCTCCCTGTAGCCTCACTCTTCCCCCACCAACCCTCTCATTCATGCACATATATTCTGTTTTATTTCGGCTAATCTTCATTCATCTCCTTTCCAGTGCATGCCTCCATCTTTCTAACTTTTCCTCCACCTGCTCCCTGCTTTCACTGCAGATCACAATGTCATCTGGAAACATCATGGTCCACGGGGATTCCAGTCTAACCTCTTCTGTCAGCCTATCCATCATGTCCTGTATTATTCAAACATATTTCTCTGCCACTCCAGACTTCCGCATGCAGTACCACAGTTCCTCTCTGGGTACTCTGTCATTGGCTTTCTCTAGATCTACAAAGACACAATGTAGCTCCTTCTGACCTTCTCTGTACTTTTCCATCAACATCCTCAAGGCAAATAATGCATCTGTGGTACTCTTTCTAGGCATGAAACCATACTGTTGCTCCCAAATACTCACTTCTGTCCTGGTTCTAGACTCTACTACTCTTTCCCATAACTTCATTGTGTGGCTCATTAACTTTATCCCTCTATAGTTCCCACAGCTCTGCACATCACCCTTGTTCTTAAAAATGGGCACCAGCACACTTTTCCTCCATTCCTCAGGCATCTTCTCACGCGCTAGAACAAGCTGGTCAAAAACTCCACAGCCACCTCTCCTAGATGCTTCCATACCTCCACAGGAATGTCATCAGGACCAACTGCCTTTCCATTTTCCATCCTCTTTAATGCCTTTCTAACTTCCCCCTTACTAATCAATGCCACTTCCTGGTCCACCACACTTGACTCTTCTACTTGCCCTTCTCTCTCATTTTCCTCATTCATCAACTCCTCAAAGTATTCTCTCCAGCCCACTGCTGACCCCAGTCAACATATTTCCATCTCTATCCTTAATAACCCGAACCTGCTGCACATCCTTCCCATCTCTATCCCTCTGTCTGCCCAGCCTGTATAGATCCTTTACTCCTTCTTTAGTGTCCAACCTGGCATACATGTCATCATATGCCTCTTGTTTAGTCTTTGCCACCTCTACCTTTGCCCTGTGTCGCATCTCAATGTATTCCTTTCGCCTCTCCTCGGTCCTCTCAGTGTCCCACTTCTTCTTAGCTAACCTTTTTCCTTGCATGACTTCCTGTACTGTGAGGTTCATTACCAAGTCTCCTTCTCTCCTTTCCTGCCAGAAGATACACCAAGTACTCTCCTGCCTGCCTCTCTGATCACCTTGGCTGCAGTGGTCCAGTCTTCTGGAAGCTCCTCCCGTCCACCGAGTGCCTGTATCACCTCTTTCCAAAAAGCTGCACAACACTCGTCCTGTCTCAGCTTCCACCACATGGTTCTCTGTTCTGCCTTTGTCTTCCTAATCTTCCTCCCCACCCCCAGAGTCATCTTACACACCACCATCTCCCCTACCACTACCTTAGAGTCGGTAACCTCCTTCAGATGACATTATCTGCACCTGCGTGCTTCTACCTCCGCCTATGTTCGTGCCTCTTCTGTAAAAAAGTGTTCAATACAGCCATTTCCATCCTTTTTGCAAAGTCTACCACCATCTGTCCCTCCAAGTTCCTTTCCTGGATGCCGTACTTACCCATCACTTCTTCATCACCCCTATTTCCTTCACCAACATGTCCATTACATTCTGCACCAATCACGACTCTCTCTCTCTCTGTCTGGGACGCTCAGAACCACTTCGTCTAGTTCCTTCCAGAATTTCTCTTTCACCTACCTCTAGGTCACATCCTATCTGTGGGGCACAGCCACTAATCACATTATACATAACACCCTCAATTTCAAGTTTCAGCCTCATCGCTCGATCTGATACTCTTTTCACACCTCCAAGACATTCTTGGCTAACTCTTCATTTAAAATAACCCGACTCCATTTCTTTGTAGAATTGTAGAATTGACAATAAAAGCACCTGTTATCTTGTGTAGCTCATTGCGGGCTCCTCAGATGCAAAGACGTGCACAGCAGAACAGCAGTTGTCAATAAACCTTAACTTCAGTTGTGTCAAGAAGTTCAAGTGTATTGCCGCACATGTGGAGAAAGGAAATGCTGTTCCCACCCTGTACTGACAGTACAAAAAACTGAATTGAACCTGAATTGTTATTTTGCAATTTAAAAGTATAATTTGTATTTATAATTTATTGAGATTATTTCTCATGGTTTTCAAATAATTTTTTTTAATTTAATCTATTTAAATGTAGAATATGCTAATGTTTAAATTAAGCAGTGGTAATGTTGCAATTTAAATATTTTTGCTGTGGTATTATTGAAGTGAATTTTTAGGATTTCTGAACAGATTTTTATTTTGTTTATTTAATTTTAGACCATTCTTATTTTTAAAGTTACTCTATGTAAGCCATCAGTTTTTCTCATAACCTACTGTGGCCGATTAATGTTCTCTGTTTAAGTAATATCACTTGATCAAACCTTTTGTAACATGCCATACTAAAAAATAAGTATGTATAGTTATCGCTGATATCGAATCAGACCGGTATCGGCTCGGAAGTGGAAAAACTTGGTTCGGGACATCCCTAATAATAGACCTATAACAGGAAACGTTGAGTCTTCTTCATGTGTGACAGTCAAGAAGAAGAGGGGGGGGGGGGGGGGGTATGAATAAATAAAAGAATAATTTGTTTTTATGCAGACATGGCTAAAACATTGGCACCCACGACTGTACCCACCACCAGTAGACGGTCTATCTGTCAACAATTTGTCGCTCTCTAACTGTCTATCAGATCGACGTATGAGCAAACGTGAACGTGTGTGGAAAATGGCAGATGGTTTCTCCTGTTTTTGTTTTGTGTGTTATGGTGTCAGTGGAGCTGTAAGTAGAAAAACTTGCCACGAGCGAAGGATACGTTTCCTGCCGGGAGACTCGTTCCGGCAGTTACTGTTCTCTCCAGGCCCATACCGACCCATGGGGCGTCTGGGGCCGGCCCAGCCTCCCCGGTTCCAGGCCCCTCGTCCTCCGTTTGGTACGGTTCGGTGTCTGAACCTCCCCAGAGCGCCGTGGCTCCGCTCCCAAAAGCTGGGCCTCGGACCGGGCCCCCCGCACAGAGGAGCGAGCCCCGGCGGCGGCGCCGGCGGCGGAGGGCAGGGAGCGTGAGGTCGGTCCGGCCCGCTCGGCCCGCACTGGGGTCCGTGGACGTCGTAGGCCATCATGTGGCGAAAGTCCGCCGGAGGGTGGGCCATGTAGGGCGGCCTCGGACCCCGCAGAGGCCTGCTGCTGTTCCCCTCCCCCCGCCGGGCGGCAGAGGTCTCCTCGCCGTCATCGTCGCAAATTTCCCCGTCTTCCAGCTCGACGTCGTCCGTCTGGACCTGAGCCGCCGACTCTACATTCATGTTCACGCGAACAGCGAAAGTGGCGAGGACACGATGATTGTGCTCATCTGGCGAACGCCACTGTGCTACTTCCGGTCAAGTGCTGCTAGTGCGAGCCGAGTAAGTCTCGTTTGTTAGGTCGCGTCCCGTTGAATATCGCGAGAGCCACTCTCTCAACGTCTTCTTTTCTTTTCACGTCCTCGTGGGCTTGTTATCACACGCACATATGTACATGGATATAAATCAATCAATTAATATGTAGTTAAATGTGCGTCTGCATACATTGTATTTCGAACGTTTTGGACAAATATACACTGAATACTCAAAACTACAGTACTGAGGGGTTTCCGGTAGGTGGCGGTACTGCAAGCAGCTACCGTTCGACTCTCCGGCCGTCTTCGGATTCTCCAAACTCCTAACCTATGTATGCCACCTTTCCACAACCTTTGTTGGAATTCGTCGCGGGGGTCAAGCAGACACGATAAGGTGCTTTCTTTAGGGAAGCTGTTTTGCTTGGCATGCTCTCCCACTGTGTTCCGGTCTTCCGCCAGCAATTATTCTAGACAAGAGACAAAACGTATTTCAGTAAACAATAACATTTTAGCTAATACACAAGAAAGAAAGAGAGCAACGCAAACACACTGAGACCAGACAAACAGCCTTTTACCTGTAAACAATGAAACACGGCGAAACAAACAAACAAACAAACAAAGATTATCGTCTGCGTCTTTGTGTTTCCTCTTCATCCACCGTGTTTGAAGGTTGCAGAAGGACCACATACTGTATTTGTCCAAAAGTTGAAGTTGTATTTGGACATCGGACAAGTCGAACGCCATCCTGTTTTCCGACTTGGGAAATGGTAAACCCTAACCCTAACTCTCGGGAGTATGCTGCTTTCCATTTACCTCGCTCTCCTTCTTCATAATCCTATTACTTTATAGAGCATCAATATAGTGCTAATTAATATTGAAAAAAAATCATATATACACATCGTTATTCCTATATATCCCCCTGAGACCCAGGAAAGGCGAAGCTCTCGATTTACCGGCTGATCTACGTTCCTACCCTCACCTATGGTCACGAGCTGTGGGTCGTGACCGAAAGAACAACATCCCGGATATAAGCGGCCGAATTCATTGTGTGGCTCATTAACTTTATCCCTCTATAGTTCCCACAGCTCTGCACATCACCCTTGTTCTTAAAAATGGGCACCAGCACACTTTTCCTCCATTCCTCAGGCATCTTCTCACGCGCTAGAATTTTATTGAACAAGCTGGTCAAAAACTCCACAGCCATCTCTCCTAGATGCTTCCATACCTCCACAGGAACGTCATCAGGACCAACCGCAGGGTGTCCGGGCTCTCCCTTATCTCCCTTAGAGATAGGGTGAGAAGCTCGGTCATCCGGGAGGGGCTCAGAGTAGAGCCGCTGCTCCTTCACATCAAGAGGAGACGGATGAGGTGGCTGGGGCATCTGATTCGGATGCCTTCCGGATGCCTCCCCAGTGAGGTGTTCCGGGCACGCCCCACCAGGAGGAGACCCCGGGGACGACCCAGGACATGCCTGAGAGACTACGTCTTTCGGCTGGCCTGGGAACGCCTCGAGGACCCCTGGAAGAGCTGGATGAAGTGGCTGGGGAGAGGGAAGTCTGGGCATCCCTGCTAAAATTACTGCCCCCGCAACCCGACCTCGGATAAGCAGTAGAAAATGGATGGATAGGTGGGTGGATATATATATATATATATATATATATATATATATATATAAATTCTTTGTGTGTTTTGGACATACTTGGACATACTATATATAACAATATAATATATGTAAATAATATATATAATATATATAATATATATATATATATATATATATATATTACAATATAATATATGAATATAATATATATTATATATATATATATATATATATATATATATATATATATATATATATATATATATATATATAAATTCTTTGTGTGTTTTGGACATACTTGGAGATACTATATATAACAATATAATATATGTAAATAATATATATAATATATATAATATATATAATATATATATATATATATATATATATATATATATATTACAATATAATATATGAATATAATATATATTATATATATATATATATATATATATATATATATATATATAAATTCTTTGTGTGTTTTGGACATACTTGGACATACTATATATAACAATATAATATATGTAAATAATATATATAATATATATAATATATATATATATATATATATATATATTACAATATAATATATGAATATAATATATATTATATATATATATATATATATATATATATATATATATATATATATAAATTCTTTGTGTGTTTTGGACATACTTGGAGATACTATATATAACAATATAATATATGTAAATAATATATATAATATATATAATATATATAATATATATATATATATATATATATATATTACAATATAATATATGAATATAATATATATTATATATATATATATATATATATATATATATATATATATATATATATATAAATTCTTTGTGTGTTTTGGACATACTTGGACATACTATATATAACAATATAATATATGTAAATAATATATATAATATATATAATATATATATATATATATATATATATATATATATATATAATACATATAATATATATATATATATATATATATATATATATTACAATATAATATATGAATATAATATATATTATATATATATATATATATATATATATATATATATATATATATAAATTATTTGTGTGTTTTGGACATACTTGGACATACTATATATAACAATATAATATATGTAAATAATATATATAATATATATAATATATATATATATATAATACATATAATATATATATATATATATATATATATATATATTACAATATAATATATGAATATAATATATATATATATATATATATATATATATATATATATATATATATATATATATATATATATATATATATATATATATATATATATATATATATATAGGCGGCACGGTGGACGACTGGTTAGAGCGTCAGTCTCACAGTTCTGAGGACCCGGGTTCAATCCCCGGCCCCGACTGTGTGGAGTTTGCATGTGCCTGCGTGGGTTTTCTCCGGGCACTCCGGTTTCCTCCCACATCCCAAAAACACGCATAAATTGGAGACTCTAAATTGCCGTAGGTGTGACTGTGAGTGCCCGATGGCGCCGTCATGCTTCCCGGCTTCAACATTCATCGAGCGGACCGCGACATGGAATCATCGGGGAAAACAAAGGGCGGCGGGATATGCCTCCATATCAACGAAAAATGGTGTACGGACGTCACGGTGCTCAGCACACACTGCAGCCCGCATTTGGAGTCGCTGTTTTTGAACTGTAAACCATTCTACTACCCACGTGAGTTGGCATCGTTCATACTGGCCGGAGTCTATATTACGCCTCAAGCTAACACGAACGCCGCATTGCTAACGCTCGCCGAACAAGTCAACGAAATTGAAAAAAAACACCCGGACTCACCCCTCATTATTCTCGGGGACTTTAACAAAGCTAAACTCAACCACGAACTCCCTAAATACAAGCAGCACATCGACTGTCCTACCAGGGAAAATAATACTTTAGACCACTGCTACACTACGGTAAAAAACGCATACCGTGCTATACCTCGTGCAGCCCTGGGCTCGTCTGATCACTGCTTAATTCACTTAATACCGACGTACAGGCGAGAACTTAGATGTGCGAAGCCTACAGTGAAAACCGTCAAAAAGTGGACCAATGAAGCCAAGATGGAACTTCAAAGCTGTTTAGACTGCACAGACTGGAGTGTCTTTGAAAATTCAGCCGGCAGCCTGGATGAATATACGGACACTGTCACATCCTATATCAGTTTCTGTGAAGAGGTTTGTGTACCAACAAAATCATTTCGGACATTCAACAACAACAAGCCATGGTTCACTGCTAAACTTAAGCAGCTTCGCCAAGGTAAGGAAGACGCATATCAGAGCGGGGACAGGGCCCTGTATAATCGAGCTAGAAACCAGCTGACCAAAGAAATTAACATTGCAAAGAGGATCTATGCAGCAAAGTTGGAAAAACAGTTTAGCGCGAACGACTCTAAATCAGTCTGGCATACATTCCAATCGCTGACTAATTACAAGCGACGATCCCCCCAAGCTGAGAACAATAGCACACTAGCCGACGACTTGAATACCTTCTACTGCAGATTTGAAAAGGACAGTTTCACACCACACAACCACCCGGCCGCACCCGCGACCACAACCACACCTCTGACTTCTGCATTAACCATCCATGAACAGGATGTGAGACGCATCTTCAAACAACAGAAGATTAACAAAGCGGCAGGCCCGGACCATGTGTCCCCATCCTGCCGCAAAGTCTGCGTGGACCAGCTCGCTCCAGTCTTCACTCAGATCTTCAACAGATCTTCGCGGACCAGCTCGCTCCAGTCTTCACTCAGATCTCCAACAGATCTTTGGAAATGTGCGAAGTTCCATCCTGTCAACCCAACTGTCAAGCTCCTGAAGTTTGCAGATCACACCACTGTCATCGGCCTCATCAAGGACGGTGACGAGTCTGCGTATCGACAGGAAGCGGAGCGGCTGGAGCTGTGGTGCGGGCGACACAACCTGGAGGTGAACACGCTCAAGACGGTAGAGATGATCGTGGACTTCAGGAGGCATCCTTCGCCACAGCTGCCCCTCACGTTGTCCAGCTGCCTTGTGTCAACCGTCGAGACCTTCAAGTTCCTGGGAATTACAATCTCTTAGGACCTGAAGTGGGCGACCGACATCGACTCCGTTCTCAAAAAGGCCCAGCGGAGGATGTACTTCCTGCGGCTTCTGAGAAAGCACGGCCTGCCGCCGGAGCTGCTGAGACGGTTCTACACAGCGGTCATCGAATCGGTCCCGTGTTCTTCCATCGCAGTCTGGTTCGGTGCTGCTACAAAAAAAGACAAACTCCGACTGCGACGGACAATCAAAACTGCTGAAAGGATTGTCGGTACCCCCCTACCCGCCATTGAGGACTTGCACGCTGCCAGAACTAAGACAAGGACGTGCAAAATCCTCTCGGACCGTCTGCACCCCGGTCACCGGCTCTTCCGGCTCCTTCCCTCAGGTAGGCGCTACCGATCAACGCAAACTAGAACTAGTAGACATTCCGACAGCTTCTTCCCTCTTGCGATCAACTTCTTAAACACCTAACCTATAATTCCATTACAATAAGCTGGCAATTTTTTGACTTGAGTTCGTTGTCACATTTCTGTGGGGCCAATTATGTATTACTCGTGCACTCACTGTAGTTGTCTCGCCACGCTGCACTATTTGCATATACTGGCCACTCGTGCCAGAGTAGCATCTGCTCCATTTGCACACGGATTGAGGACTATCTGTAACATTTGCACAACCGACATTGTCCCAGATGATCGCACTACTCGTCACTTTAAACCGCATACGCTCCTTGAAGTCTCGGCGCCCTTTGCACAATGGTCATTGCACCGGACTATTGCAATATTAGTCGTTCGAACTGCTCTAAGTGCTAGAGGACTCTGCATCTTTTTGCACAATTGTTTTTTGTCAATGTCTTTATGTCTCCAAAGTGTTCTGTAAATTGACTGTCTGTTGTACTAGAGCGGCTCCAACTACCGGAGACAAATTCCTTGTGTGTTTTGGACATACTTGGCAAATAAAGATGATTCTGATTCTGAATGGTTGTCTGTTTGTATGTGCCCTGTCATTGGCTGGCAACAAGTTCAGGGTGTACCCCGCCTCCTGCCCGATGACAGATGGGATAGGCTCCAGCACGCCTGCGACCCTAGTGAGGATAAGCGGCTCAGAAAATGGATGGATGGCTGGATGGATATATATATATATATATATATATATAAAACAATATAATATATATTATATATATATCCGAGTTGGAAATCCGACCAGACATCGTTCCATTTTAAATTTCCGACTCGGAACTCGGAAATTCCGACTTCCGAGTTCAAATGGAACGCGGCATCATAACCGGAAGCGACGTCAGTGTTATTGTGGCGTTGGACAGGCACGTGACGCGTTGGCGAAATGGCGGCGGCCGAGTGTTCTCCAAAGGTAAAAACGAGGCGTGTCTACCACAAGAACATTTACCGGGGCAAGGCTCGCTGCTCTGACGGCATTTGTCCAGAGCAGGAAGCGAGCCGGCGGGTGCCTCTTCGACGTCTTTGAGGCTCCCGTTTCCGCCGCTGCTCAGAAGGAAGGCCACCGTCGTTAGCAACTAGCTCAGCTGGCCAGCTAGCTCGCCAGCCGCTAGTTTGGGTAACTTAGTCCATTTAGAGTTAGTTAGTCAGCCTGAGTCTCTTCAAGGCTCTTGTTCGGGGGACAAGGCTCGTGTCGTGAAATAGAACAGCGACCGTCTTCAACTTTGTCTCCATCTAAATTGTAATCAACGTGTTTGTTTGTGGCGCGAATGATGAGCTGCTGCGCTCGAATACTCCAAATGAGTTGAAGGAGCACATGCGTAATCTTCCATTCGTTATCTTCTGCTCTCTGGAAGCAGCTTCAAAACCTCTATTGTGACTAAGTTAGCACAAATGCCTCGCAGCTCCGTTTTACAACACGACTTATTAATTTCACATGTAACCGATGGTGTTTTACTATGTGCTTACCTCCGTCAGGGTATCTTTGGAGTTGGACGCGATTTAATCTCGGTACTTTTACCCGAGGAAGTCTGCACAAAACCAGAAATCCTAATTCCAAATGTCCTCATATAACATGCTCCTACCAGCACACCAGAATATGTAAAGTTTCTTTATAATAACTTGAGTTATATATAAAGAAAACTAGAGTTGTCACTATCAAATAGTTTTACGATTGATTTATCTATTGATTATTCCATTGATGAATGAAATAATTGCATACAAATATTTTGTATTAGTTTATTGCGCAATCTTTTAAAATGCACTGTTTATCAATCCATAAAGGTTGATTCACGGCAACTGGACTGTTTTTGTTTGTTCGAGACATTTTACCTTGAATCCAAAAGGCTTTTTCCAGGGTTTCCCACTTACAGTCCCCTCCAAAAGTATTGGAACGGCAAGGTTCTTTACTTTTTGTCACGGAGCATAGTAGGATGTGAATTGGACCCACCAGCAGGCGGAGGGAGTAGATTTAGAATGGTTTATTGTAGTTTGCAGCGGGTAAGTGTTATCCAAGGCGAGGTGTCGGACCATCGGGAACAAGAAGCGAGCAGGAAGCGGGAGCGTGAGAAGGTGGTGTGGCTGTAGCGGTCAGCGAGATGGGGAATGCACGGAAGGAACACTGGGAGTACGGGGAACATAATGGGGTGAGTACAGATGCGAGTTGTAGGATCATACAATCGTATCACGAAAACCTGGGAGTACGAGACTCGGCCGGTGAGTCAGAAAGAAGCGTGAACACTCCGGCGAAGGCTGTAGAACTTGACAGGCTTTAAATGCAGGTAGTAATTAGTCCTGCTTGAAGACAGGTGCTGCTGAACGCTAGGGAGACAGAGGGGGAGAGGGAGAGACAAGGCACACAGCCCCAGCCAAGCTCCAAAAGAGGAACTACAGGGCATGGATCATGACAGTAGCCCCCTCTCAACGGACACCTCCAGGTGTCCTATCAGGCTTCCCAGGGTGAGGGGCATAGAAATCCCTAATAAGAGAGTCATCCAAATTCAGTTTACGTGAAATCCAGGAAAGCTCCTCCGGACCGTAACCCTCCCAGTCCACGAGGAACTGAAACCTCCTTCCCTGGGGCCGTACATCCAGGATGCATGATACAGAGAAGGCCGGATGGTTGTCTATGACATGGGGGGGGCGGAGGAGGTACGGCCAGATGACTAAGTGCACTGGTGGAGACAGGCTTGAGCAGAAACACATGAAACGTGGGATGGATCTGTTGAAGATCCAACTGTACAGAGGTGGGATTGATGACTTTGGTGACCGCAAAAGGTCCAATGAAGCGCGGCGTGAGCTCACGTGACTTGCTTTGGAGAAGGAGGTCCCGGGAGGAGAGCCACACCATCTGACCCACCTTTGTATACAGGTGTAGGGGACCGATGGAGATCCGCCAGCCGCTCATTCTCGACTGGGAGACGGTGCAAACATATGGGAGAGGGCATCAGGCTTGCCATTGTGCAAACAGGGCGGAAGAAGAGGCAGAAATTAAACCAGCTGAGAAATAAAGCCCAGCGATCTTGCCGGGGATTAAGCCGCTTTGCCGAACTGAGATAGGCAAGGTTCTTGTGGTCAGTCCATATAATAAAGGGTGTAACTGTACCCTCCGACCAGTGCCTCCACTCCTCCAGGGCCCAAGCGATGGCTAGCAGCTCACGATTCCCGACGTCATAGTTATGCTCCAATGCAGACAGGCGACAGGAGAAAGGCACAGGGATGAAGTCTTTGGGAAACTGGGTCAGGGTGTCGCAGGATGGGAGCATTGGTGAACAGTCCTTTGATGCGTTTGAATGCTTGCGATGCGGCAGGTGTCCAATGGAAAGGTGAGCTGGTCGAGGTGAGACTGGTTGGATCTTTGCTGGGTCTGGTTGTAACTGTCCTTTGGTGATGATGATTCAGCCCTCATGGATGAAATTGACATCAGTCAATGAGGGCAGAGACTAGGGTGTTGCGGACGGAGCCAAGAATACATGCGAGAACAGCCGTACGAGAGGGAGAGCTTTGGGAGTTGTTGGTTTGGCCCACCATGACGCTCTCAGGTCGTGGTGAGCCCGGTCTTTTGGTTTGAGAGTGCAAGTGGAAATGAAGTGACCAGGCTGTCCACAATAGACAGACTGAGGCGGAGGGAGTAGATTTAGAGTGGTTTATTGTAGGTTGGCAAAGGGTAAGAGAAGGAAGCGGGAATGTGAGCAGGTGGTGTGGCTTGGCGGTGTCGCTGGAGCGGTCAGCGAGACTGGGAAGGCACAGAAGGAACACTGGGAGTACGGGGAAGAACACAGTCAGGTGAGTACAGATGCGGGTTGTAGGATCATACAATCGTATCACAAAAAGTTGGCCGGTGAGTCAGAAAACAAGCGTCAATACTCTGGCAAAGGCTGTAGAACTTGACAGGCTTTAACTGCAGGTAGTAATCAGTGCTGCTATAAGATGGGTGCGCTGCACAGGTGCTGCTGATTGCTAGGGAGACAGAGAGGGCGAGACATGGCACATGGCGCCACCCAAGCTCCAAAAGAGAAACTACAGGGCATGGATCATGCCACTTTCACTCCAATACAATTCCTTTGTTTTTGTTGTATACTGAAGACATTTGGGTTTCAGCTCAAAAGATGAATATGAGACGAAAGTTCAGAATTCCAGATTTTATTTCATGGTATTTAGATCTAGATGTGTTAAACAACTCAGGACAGAGCACCTTTTGTTTGAAGCCACCCACTTTTCAAGTGAGCAAAAGTATTGGAACAGACATGATTAAACGAACTTCCAAGTGAATAACATTTACTGTATGTTCACGACCATAGGGCGCACCGTATTAAAAGACATAGTCTCAGTTACGGGGTCTATTTCTGTATTTAACGCATACATAAGGCGCACCGCATTATTGGGCGCAGGCATGCTAAAACATACGGTAGCATGAGTGCACACTAAAACAATGTTTTTAAAAAGGCAGCGGGAGCAAAACTGAGTTTGGTTGTACTTTATTGAAATATTTAACAATGTACTCACGTTATTTTTTTTTATCAATCCTCATCCACAAATGCATCAAAGTCCTCATCTTCTGTATCCGAAATGAACAGCTGGGCAAGTTCTCCATCAAACACGCCGGGTTCCCTCTCGTCATTGTCAGAGTCAGTCTCGTTGGCGGGGGGGGGGGGGTGTTCAGCAATGATGCCGGCTTTCGCGAAAGCTCGGACAACAGTCCAAGCAGATACCTTAGCCCAGGCATCCACAATCCATTCACATATGGTGGCATAACTCGCCCGGCGTTTCTTCCCAGTCTTAGTTGCACTTAGTTTTTCACAGCGGCTGTGAGATGGGGGCACACATGGAGTCACAGATCAACAGGGACGGTGACGCGCGGAAAAAACATCCGGTCTCTTTACGTGCACCTCACTCAGCCACTCTCTCTCCTTTTCTCCTTGTCCATCCAGCCCTTTTGATTGGCCTTGACGATGACTTTGGCTGGAAACTTTTCTTAAGGCAGTGTCTTCCTCTTAAAAATCACCATAGGTGGCAGTTTCTGTCCATGACCACCAAGCACAACAGTAAAAGCCGACTTCTCGTCTTCCTCTTAAAAATCACCATAGGTGGCAGTTTCTGTCCATGACCATGACCACCAAGCACAACAGTAAAAGCCGACTTCTCGTGCCCCGTTGTGTGTATCGCTCCCGTGGTGGTCCCCTTCTTCTCTGCAGTGTGGTTTATCGGGATGTCGAAAGTGAGCGGCACCTCGTCCATGTTGGTGATGTGTGGTTGTGCTCTTCTCTCAGCTTCAAAATGGTTTGCTTGTCTCCCATAGACGGCTCTCTGGTCTTCATGTTTGCTTAACAGCAAATGCAGTTTTCACAGGTGAAAGCCAAAGACAAACATTATCTGTTTAAGCAATCAGTCTAAAAGGCAACACCTGAGCAACTAGAAACACCCATCAGTCACATGTTCCAATACTTTGCTCACTTGAAAAGTGGGTGACTTCAAAGAAAAGGTGGTCTGTCCTGAGTTTTTTTATTTTATTTATTTATTTATTATTATTGTTTTTTAAAATACTTCTAGATGTAAATACCATGAAATAAAAGCTTTAATTCTGAACTTTTGTCTCATATTTATCTTTTGATCTGAAACCCAAGTCTTCAGTGTACAACAAAAACAAAGGAATTGACCTTGCTGTTCCAAAACTTTTGGAGGGACTGTACATTTAATTTATTTTGGCTTTTGCTACCTGTATGCCACAATTTGCTCCTTCTGTGTGTCTGCTAATGATCCATACCATCCATTTCCTTCCTGATATGTTACTGAAAATACAGTCCCTCATGACTGAAGTATCCGTATTTAATTTTAAGAATCAATCTTATGTTATCAAATGGCACGGTGGTGGACTGGTTAGCACATCTGCCTAACAGTTCTGGGGATCCGGGTTCAAATCCGGCCTCACCTGTGTGGAGTTTGCGTGTTCTCCCCTTGCCTGCATGGCTTTTCTCCTGGTACTCCGGTTTCCTCCCACATCCCAGAAACAACCATGGTAGGTTAATTGAAGACTCTAAATTCCCCGTAGGTGTGACTGTGAGTGCCAATGGTTGTTTATGTGTCCTGCACTCGGCTGGCGACCAGTTCGGTGTGTTCCCCGCCTCTCGGCCGAAGATAGGTGGGATAGGCGCCAGCACGCCTGCGACCCACGTGATTATAAAATGTACGGAAAATGGATGGATGGATCTTCTGGTATCAGCGGTATCGACATTTGAGACAGTATCGATCCTCCCCCACGCCAGTGACGCTGCTCCAGCCGAACTGAAGCTGCAGCGCCGAGCACGGCGAGTCCCCCCGCTACACACGTAACCGAACGCCGTTGACTCCCTTATCTACAATTATTCATTTTCACAGTTATGTAAATGATCCTTGTGAAACAAATAAGTGTAGATATGCAACTGTGAACGTCAGCGTCCCACTTGACTTCATACTGCCACAGGACTCGTACTGTAAACCCACAAGTTCTTCAGTAAGGTTACCAAAACTTAAGGTCAGCTCATTTTTTTAACGAATACAAATTTTATATTCAAATCAAATATTGTTTTTTCCATTTATCCAAACCCCCATGTTTGCTGATCTTAAATTCTCTGTTATGCTGCCGTTACGTTAGTTTAAGTACATCCATCCATTTTTTTGTACCGCTTATCCTCACGTGGGTCACGTGTGCTGGCGCCTATCCCAGCTATCTTTAGGCGAGAGGTGCGGTACACTGGTCGCCAGCCAGTCACAGGGCACACATAAAAACAAATAATTTTCTGGTCATGTTTTTGGGATGTATGAGGAAACCGGTCTACCTGGAGAAAAGCCACGCAGGCGTGGCGAGAACAAGCAAACTCCACACAGGCGAGACCGGATTTGAACCCGCGACCTCAGAATTGTGAGGCAGATGTGTTAACTCGTCATTTGCCATGCCGCCTCTGCTGAAATGAATGCATTCAAATATAGAAATACTCATTAGTTAAAGCCAGTTTGTATGTGTTGTGTTCAGGTTCTATTTGAGCTTGAAGGCGTGCTTGTGCGTCCGAGTGGAGATGATGAAGACACGGATGAAGATTTCCTTGTTTGTGGGTCGCTTCGAATTGTTGAGAAGGTGAAATTTTTTTTTCAGGATTTGAAAATTGATGCCAAATGATTCAGGATGACAAGTTTAACCAGCTTAAGAAGTGCTCTGATGTCATCCTTGTCAGGATGCAGACATCATTATGGAGTTCACGCCTCTGGAGGATTCTGTGGACCCTTCTCACATTTTGTGTGCTGCCAAGGTGCGTGTGCGTGCGTATGTGCATGTGTGAATTAATGCTGAACAATTTGGGAAAATAATCTAATTGCGATTTTTCTCAATATTGCTATAGCGATTTAATATGCAATTATTTTCTTCAAGGTCCTCACGTATTTTTTATTTTTATTTTTTTAAACCTGTTCAGCTGCATGGCCTTGCAGAATGTTGGATCTGTATGCCTTTGTGCTGGAACACGTTTGCTGTGTAACGGGAGTTTGAAATGCTCCCTCTGCCTATTTAAAAAAATTTTTTTTATTATTATGATGTTTATTGAAAATGCAGCCGGAGAGCAAAGGGTTTTAGGGGACAGACAGAGTGGACAATGGGACTAGGGGTGAGAACCACAGCAGAACAAGAGTGAGACAGTCTAGATATTTGAATACAAGTAACATTACAACAGTCATTTGTCAACAAAAAATTAATTGATCTGTATTACAATAAATTATATTTATTATACATAAATTGTGGTTTGTGCTAAGACAAAAGCAAATGAAACGTGAATTAACATGAAGACAGTTTACCATATTTTTCGACTTGTATTGCAATTGGAAACTTAAACGCTGTCTCGCAGTCTTGTAAGTGTTCAAAATGAGAACTTAAAATTCTGCCAGACAAGTATGGCGTAAATATAAATACTGTACATAAATCAGATTAAATTATTAATGTAAACAAATTTGCTGCTTTACCGCTTCAACGTTGCTACCTTTTCATGTTTCACGTGATATATGTAAACATTTGGCGTTTCTTCAACACTGAACTTATTTAGACTGTCTATGAAATGAAAAAAAAAAAACGTTCTCTTTAACTCCTTTGTGTCCTCGTCGCTTCTGCCGAGGCCATTTTCAAAGATATGGTAGCGTGAATTGCAATTTTGTTCCTTTTGTTTAGTTGGAGTGCTGTTTTTTGTTTTTGTCAGGAGTGTGCAAATGTGCATGAAGACAGCGTGAAAGTGCTTTGTGATTGGATGAGCGCACAGGGGAAAGTGAAGCGCAAGTGTGTGTGTGTGTGTGTGTGTGTGTGTGAGAGACGAGAAACTCATTCTCTTGGCGGGGCTACGGCAGCTGTTTGTTCTTTCAAACCGTAGCCCTTAAAATTTAAAAATTGCATTCCACTACAACACGACGTTGGTTTCAATTTGATTAATTGTGCAGCCCGAGTGCGTATGCACTGACTTGCCGAACACCGACAGATGGTAGTCTGCCGAAAGCAGAGGTGTCCAAACCTTTTCCTCCGACTGCCGCATTCGCAAGTATCGAAGGATGCAACGGCTGTTTTGACATTCTTCTAATTTAATCTGTTAAACACAAAACAAATCCATCTAGAAATTGCAATTTTATATACAGAGCCTTTAAAAAAAAAATTAATATCATGGAAAAGTTTTATTTCCATAATTCCATTGAAAAAGTTCAACTCTCACATTATAGATTCAGGGCCCACAATTTAAACAATTTCAAGTATTTATTTGCTTATTTTTACATAATTTGGGCTTCCAACTCATAAAACTCACAAAATCAGGAATTAAAAAATTAGAATACTGTGAAAAATCAGCCCAAATTTGGCAGGCCATACATTTTTTTGAACTGAGTGTCACACACTAATCATCTACTAAACTCAAAGCACCTGCACAGGTTTCCCCAGCTGTCATTAAATTGCTTCAGTTTGGTTCAGTTGTCTCAGTTGGTTCAATATGGGAAAGATTGCAGACTTGACAACTGGCCAGAAGACCATCATTGACACCCTCCACAGGATGGGTAAGCCACAAAGGTTCACAGCTAAGGAGGCTGGCTGTTCACAGAGTGCTGTGTCCTAGCATAACAATGGAAAGTCTAGTGGAGATACAAAATGTGGCATGAGAAGATGCACCAGCAAAAGAGATGACCGAAGGCTTCAGCAGATTATCAAAGAGAAAAGATTCAAGAATTTAGCAGAGATCCAGAAAGAGTGGAATGAGGTTGGAGTCACAGCTTCAAAAAATGCCACATTCAGATGCATCCGGGAGATGGGCTCTAACTGTCTGGTTCCTCGGGTCAAGCCGCTTCTGAGCCTGAGCCGACGTAGGAAGCGTCTCAACTGGGCCCAGGAGAACAATGACGGGACTGTCGGCCAGTGGTCCGAGGTCCTCTTTTGTGGGTAAAGTGGGCCTTTCACTCGGGAATCAAGGTCAAAGGGTTTGGAGGAAGACTGGTGAAGAACAGAACCGAAGCTGCTTGAGGTCCGGTGTGAAATATCCACAGTTAGTCATGATTTGGGGTGCAATATCCCGTGCTGGTGTTGGTAAACTCTACTTTACCAACTCTACCAAGGTCACCGCAACAGTCTACCAGAATGTTTTAGAGGACTTGCAAAGAGAAACTATGCAGTAAAGTTAGAAAAACAGTTTAGCGCTAATGACTTTTTAAATCAGTCTGGCATGCATTACAATCGCTAACCAATTACAAGCAACCAATCCCCCAAGCTGAGAACAATAGAAGACTAGCCGACGCCTTGAAAACCTTCTACTGCAGATTTGAAAAGGACACTTTCACACCCCACACCCACCCAGACCACCATCACACCTCTGACTTCTGCGTTGACCATCCACGAACAGGATGTGAGACGCATCTTCAAACAACAAAAGCGGCAGGCCCAGACCTTGTGTCCCCATCCTGCCTCAAAGTCTGCACAGACCAGGTTTCTCCAGTCTTCCCAGAGAGTGTTTTTTTTATTTTTTTTCTCTCTCTCTCTCTCTCTCTCAATTTTGTTGACTTGTTCGGCGAGCATTAGCAGTGCAGCGTTCGTGTTAGCTTGAGGCGGAATGTAAACACCGGCGAGAATGAATGATGCAAACTCACGAGGCGAGTAGAATGGCTTACAGTTCAAAAACAGCAACTCCAAATACGGGCTGCAGTGTGTGCTGAGCTCCGTTACGTCCGTACACCATTTTTTGTTGATATAGAAGCATATCCCGCCGCCTTTTGTTTTCCCCGATGATTCCATGTCGCGGTCTGCCCGGTGAAGATGGAAGCCGGGAAGCATGACTGCGCCATCGGGTACAGCCACACAAAGCCAAGTCTCCGCAAAGCACATGGCAGCGGAATGTCCGAAGTCTTTACTGGTCTTTATCAGAAGATGAAGCTCGTCCATTTTGTTGGGTAGAGAGCGAAGATTCGCGAGGTGGATCGACGGAAACGCCAATCTGTATCCTCTCTTGCGGAGCTTCACCTGGATGCCGGCTCGCTTCCCTCTGTGGCGCCGCCTCCGCCTCCATGTGCCAAAGACCGCAGTTGCTGCTGCGGTGAGTAACTCAGGGAAAAAACTGTGCGGATTTGCAAAAGTTGGTGAAAGAAACTCCGGAGTAGACTCCTTGATGGTTAGAAAGTCTCCCCTTGTGTAAGTGAGTCGTGTAATGTCTCCAAAGACGAACGAAAAACACAAAAACAAAAACAATACTAGAGAACGCGTAACTGAAGCGTCCACAGGGGTAGGCGCCATCTTGTCCATTACAATCTGCACCAATCACGACTCTCTCTGTCTGGGATGCTCAGAACTACTTCATCGAGCTCCTTCCAGAATTTCTCTTTCACCTCTACGTCACATTCTACCTGTGGGGCATAGCCACTAATCACATTATGCATAGCACCCTCAATTTCAAGTTCCAGCCTCGTCCCTCGATCTGATACTCTTTTCACCTCCAAGACATTCTTAGCTAACTCTTCTTTTAAAATAACCCCGACTCCATTTCTCTTCCCATCTACACCATGGTAAAATAATTGAAACCCTGCCCCTAAACTTCTAACCTTACTGCCTTTCCACATGGTCTCCTGGGCACACAATATATCAACCTTTCTCCTAATCATCATGTCAACCAACTCCTGAGATTTTCCTGTCATAGTCCCAACATTCAAAGTCCCCACATTCAGTTCTAGGCTGTGTGCTTTCCTCTTCTCTTTCTGTCAAAGAACCCGCTTTCCACCTCTTCTTCGACTTTGACCCACAGTTGCTGAATTTCCGCCGGCGCCCTGCAAGTTGATGGCGGCGGTGGCGGACGTTGTTAACCCGGGCCACGACCGATCCGGTATGGAATTCTTTGGATGAACGCTCATATTTGTTTGGCAAAGTTTTAAGCCGGATGCCCTTCCTGACGCAACCCTCTGCATTTATCCGGGCTTGGGACCGGCCTACAGTTTGCACTGGCTTGTGCCCCCCATAGGGCTGCATTACGATGCTGAACAACTACAGCGTTGAATTCAGGAATTTGAGTTGGAAAGGTGTCGCTCAGGTCTGAAAATGAAGAAAAGCAATACGAAGGTCATGTTCAATCGTTACTGTCGACAAAAAGATGTCAAAATAGAGGACTGTCCTTGACGCCTTCGACAACTACATCTATTTAGGCCAACTTGTAACAATGGATCAAAATACAAGCACGGAAGTTGAATGCCACATGAAGCTTGCCTGGCAGGCTTATGGAAGGCTTAGTGTTATATTCAAGAACAATCTTTCCATTTGCTTGAAAAGAAAAGTTTTCGATCAATGTATTTTACCAGTCCTCACTGACGGTAGTGAAACTTGGACTACGAAGGCCATAGTTATACAAAGACGACGTGTAACATGGAACGTCAAATGATGAAAATAAGCATTCAAATGATGAAAATAAGCATTCGCGACAAGAAAAGATGCAGTCGGATAAGACGGCAGACGCGAGTTACCGATGTCATTCAAAAAATAAAAATCCTTAAATGGAAATGGGCGGGCCACGCTTCCCGAAGAACTGACAAAAGGTGGACAACAGAAGCTATCAATTGGATACCATTGGACACAAAGCGACCACGGCGAAGACATAAAAGTAGATGGATAGATGAAATCGGTGTACTCCGGTGTGTTTAATGGAGGCCTTTATCCTACAGTGGATAGATAATGGCTGATGATATATCTATATATAGATAGATATATACATATACAATATTCAACTATCCTACTCACAATTCTATTGCATAATCAAGTATTCAGAATGATTTTTTTGCTAGGTTAAAGACCAATTATACACACGAAAAAAATAAGCCATTTCACATAAAAATTAATGACCATTTTTTTTCTAAATCTACTCTTTGTAAAATTCGGATTGAGTAGCAAACGTTTTTTTGTATAGAAATATTTTCAGTGAGGCAAGACATAACATAGATACATTTCAGTTTAAATGTAGCATTTTTTCTTCTTAGCATTTTAGTATAAAAAGCACATATGGCATTCATTAAAAAAGGCGTAAGGAGCCTGTTGTGCAACTTCACTTGCGCAGTTAATACTTTAGGATGTGATATAATACATTAGGTTTGTGGCTCTGAGTTTATTATCTTATACCAGACTGACTAAAATGAAGATGAAAATGAAGACACCTTGATAGGAAACATAAATATTAGCTTAAGACCGTTTTTCCACAAACTTTGCCACTCTTTTCACCTGCAGTACTTGACTCAAAATGTCACTTGCAGATCTGATGGTAATACACTGGCCATAATATACAACTACAGTCGGAGCAAATTATTAATAATAAAGGTTATTTTATAAAAATTTACTATATTAATATGCTTTCAACCTTGTAGGCCCCTGTTCTCACTGGGGACGTACGCGATTACATTCAAATTAATTTCCAGTTTCACGTGTTGTCTGCTCTTTGTGGCTGTGCATTATTTTTTCTCCAGTCACTTATTAATTTGCCTGCTATTTTGCTCTTCAATGTTCGTTACCCTCCGCTATAATGCGGTTCCATTCACACCTATATGACAAGGGCCAAATCACTCATTTCTTCTTTTTTTTGTCCTGTTCGGCTGTTAGGTCAAGCAGAATGGAGGATCTATAGCCCTTTTATGCTGGGACAGTTTTACTGTGTTACAGTGGAGTTTGTAAGCTGCCACTGTGGTTTCTTAGTATTATAATGGATGTTTATTGAGAATCAAAGTCGATCAGCCGAACAGAACAAGGTTTCGAGGGGGGAGTGAGAAAAGACAAAGCACTAACTGTACACAAGATGATAAAAGTAAATCCATCTATATCTAGAACAATGAGACATTAGATATGAGTGTTGTATGGGGCAGTCGTGCTACACCCTGTGAGGGAAGGACAGGACAGGATAGGACAGGAGAGGAAGCATGCAGGATAAGTGTCGTGAACCCGGCTGTACAACTGAAGTGTGGTGGGAATGGCTTTGTTAATTATAAACGTCTATAGGACCAGAGTGTGAGTGACGGCATACCCAAGGAATTCGGATATTCATGAGCTATTTGTCGCAGTAAGTGAGAGGCACACCCAGCGGAAAAGTGCCAGGGGTGTGTTCATGCGGACACATGCAAGTGAATTTACACCGTTTCGCATGCACAATGACTGACAGGAGTGTCCTGTAATTGCTGTGCCTGCACCGCGGTGGCTGAGGACCCCACCCAATCAATCAAGAGCCGGATCGGGCCCAGGAGTCCACCTGAGAGTAGCCCGGCGGACGGGACATGTCCCACACCATGGCTAATAATAATTATTTTTATTATTAGCCATGGGCTGCTAAAACAAACGGTGGCCTGCAAATGGACCCAGGGCCGTGGTTTGGACAACCTTGGCCAAAAGACTCTGTAGACTTCGTACAGAGCACATTCCGGTTCTCCATCCTGGCGCTCTGTGCGTGGACGCCCTCTGGAGTGTGTCGTGTGCCAGCAGGACTCCAGCTCAGTCATGGAGTGGGTCCAGTGCGGCATCAGGGCTCCGGGAGAGCGAGGCCAGCAGCTGTTGGAGAGCCAGCAGAGCTATGAGACTGAGTGGGACCTGATCAACGCAGTGTCCTTCAAGAAGAAGTCCTGCGTTACTGGAGAGGGTGCGTGGAAGCTCAGGAGTGAACGGTCGGTCTCGTTGTTAACTGGCCGCTGGCTGAGTTGCCCCCCTCCCCCGTCGCTTTATCAGGTTGCGTGACGGGCGGCCACGAGCGGAGCAGATGGTCCTTCTCGGTCAGCCTCAGTCAGCTCGCCGCCGTCACCATACAGGAGGACCGCCGCCACCGCGACGCACCCGCGCTGCTCTTCATGCTCAAAGGGTCTTCGTCACTGCCTCCTCTGTGCTTCCACCAGGGCGGCAGCAAAGAGCTCCTGGACAGCCTGAGCAGAGTGGCCACGCTCAGCAAGTGAGTACCGGACCGCAGCCAAAACTACAGGCGGCTCCGCCGCTCGCATGCTCGTGCCACGACCAGTTTGGTTACTGTAGCAACTGCGCAACGACCCTGGCACCTCAAGTCGTGGCGAGTGGCACTGAAGTGCATCATTTATATGCTAATGGTCTTCCTTTGAGGCAAATATCAGCTTATGAAACCTCTTATCTGACACACGTGCACACACAGGAAATTGAGCTGTGGCACGTCTTAACCCTGCTTTCCGCCAACGTCTCACAATACACGCACACATTTGCGACAATACAGTGAACTCCAATGAATCATGGGGTTCCTTCCAGACAGGTGAAAATCTGCGATACTGAGACAAACTTTTTTTAGTTTTACCCCTCCCACTTGCTTTGAAGACATTACAACTTATTGAAACACCCTGAACTTATTACTTATTAAATTGAAACACCCTGAACTTATTAAAATACAGAAGTACTTTTATTATTGCTTATTTTATTATTACTAAGCACCTGGTGTCACTCTGGCTTGCACAGTTGTCCAAGTAAGAGCCAAAGTGTGCTTGCTTCAAGCTGTCTGTCACTCCATGTTCAAGATGATTAAAGACATAAACAAAAAAATAAGGGATTTAAACGGGGGGGGGGGGGGGGGGGCGTTCAAACCGTAGCTTAAAGCTAACATACTTTGTGAAACGCCATAGACGGCCTAATGAAAATTAGCATAGATGTTTGGGCACTAAAGTAAACCTTCAAACACAGAGCAGTAACACATTCAAAGCGAGCGTACAACGGGACTCGCAGGCATGTTGTCGCACATCATGTTACGACACGCAACTTCATATTGAAACTTGCCTGCAAAAACCCATAAAAACATCCTTCTATTCGTTTTTTAGTTTTTCAATTTGGGGTCGCAGGTGTGGTGGAGCCCATCCCAGCTGACTGCGCGAAGGGCAGACTACAACCTGGATCGCAAGGCACATATAGACGAACGACCGGTCACACCCACATTCACACCTAAAGTATGATCCGCCGTATATCTTGGAACGTCACCTGTCCAAACCCGGAAAACCGGTTTGCGGACTTCCTGTGTACGCTACGCTAACAAGAATGACTAGAGGTTGATGGTTTGAAGTCGAACTTGCTAAAATGTTGTTTTCTTTTTTATTGCTGTCTTCGGACTAAATTTAAGGACGTGTGTCATTTATTTATGAAAATATATGTCAACGGGAACAAAGTCTAAACATGGAATATTGTCATCTTTGACTCTGTGGCGACATCTTGTGTTAAAAAAAAAACACATTGTTGACGTTCAAAGTTCATACGGGGTTTTGTCACAGCCCAATTTGTCATTCACCCGAACCGGGAGGAAGTGCTTCCACCTGTTTTGCCAAATGCGGAAGTAGGTTGGCATCCACTGGATTGAGAGTCTTCAATGAACCTTAAAACTCATGTTTATGGATTGTGGGAGGAAGCCAGAAAACATGAAAACACTCCGCAGAAAGGCCAGAGCGCGAACTTGAACCCCCGACCTCAGAACAGTGAGGCGGATGTGCTCACCAATCGACTACCGTGCAGCCGCATTTATAAAAAAATAAATAAAAAAAGCTTAAAAATCTGCGACATAGCGTTAGGATGACACCGGCGCAACCAACACAATATACGCACGTGATATTTTTGATTACATTCATCTTTTGTCACTGTTAACATTGCAACTTTGATTGCATTAAATGTTATTCATGGCGTGGCGATTGTGTGTGACGACGGTTGAATGCTTGCGATCAGGTGCGTAGAGGACGACTCTCATCTACTGATCAACTCTTCCAACAAGGTTCTGAATCAGTCCTTTGAGAACCTGGTGGACGACAACAACTTTGGCCTGGTCCACGTAAGTCTTAAAGCACGCGCACACAGGACACGCACGCAGGGGTCACTTGCGCACTGACACACACGCTCTGTCCGACAGAAGTTCCGCAGGGATCCGTACGTGACCACGCTGGGCCGCTTCTCCAAAGTCACCAACTACATATGCGACGCCTTCCGGGGGACAGAGGAGCAGCACCGGCGCCCCCCGGAGGAGGTGGCCCATCTCCTGGGCGAGGTCATCCCGGTCCTGGAGATCAACCAGCAGGAGGAGCCGGGCTTCGAGGTTGTCACCAGGGTGAGACACAATTTCTTCAACTCAGCTGGTGGGGAGTAAGGCAGTACCAATAGTTAAAGCTATAATCTGCAATTTTCTGGCGCCCCCTACGGCTGGAATTCAGCATTACAAGAAAGCGGTCCGTCGCTTCGATATGACTTAGGCTGTGTCGAGTCTAACCGTCCCCGTCTCACCCTCTCGCAACCCCTCGCGGGTGAATAGACCCCATCATCGTGTATAATAGAGCTTTTGAGGTAAATAAAGCAGGCGTGAAACTGTCAATAGTTCAATATCCAGCATACAAATACGTTCTGTAACAACTGCGATGTTACAGTACCTGTTCATGTAGCGACGCACACATTTCTGGATTCCCCCAAAACCAAGTCTAAACCAAATAATTTACATTAGAAAGTAAACATACTTTTGTGTTTTTATAACAACACCTAACTATATTTATAATGTACCTGTGGATAAAAAAGCGATGCCTGTGGTCAAAATGTACGTGGGCGATATACATACGTACGTTTGTGCCTCTCACTGGCTATTCAACTCGCTTTTTCCAACTATGAAACGATCTTTATATGGTTTAATAACAGTAGAAAAGTATAACATACTATTTGTGCAGCATCAAACGCGCATCCACATATCCAGTGTCTCAATGTGCCGAGGTGGGGGGAGTTCGCGTCGGGGACATGGAAGACGTTTTTCTACCCGTCGCCCTGCTCTTCTTCCTCTTTTCCCATCTTGATCATGCTTTTCGTGTCGTGTCTGCGGTCCTGAGCTGTCCGTCACCGGCAATCGATGTCCGTAGATTTCAGGAAGTCGCGGCAGTGGGCAGTGAGAAACTCTGCACGTCATGACAGGTGGTGAAGTGGCAGCAGCGTTACGACACTCAAAAGTTATAATCAAGTGGATAAAAGTTCTCGCGAAACATATCGCTGGGTCACTATCAAGTTAACTTACACACACACGCTAAAAAAAAATGAGATCTCCAAAAGCAATAAAAACAGACCAGTAAGGACGAGAGGAGTGCTGGGTCGTGACCACGTGACCGCCCACATTGCTGCTGCCAGCCAACGGCTCTTCACAAAGAGGTAGCTGCTGTTTGTTTGCGGCAATTTTTTTTATCCATTTTGTTTGCACAGCAATTATTGGATGATTATTTCTTTGCTACAGAAATGCAAAATAATATTTTTAGTGAGTGTTTTACAACCGCACTCCGCCCATATTGCTCAGCAAAATGCCTCGTTTCTGTGCCGTCATTTCCTTCTACGTCATTGAGGTGCGCCAGCAACTGGGTCAGTTCGGGAATGTATACGGTAGACACTAAGCAAAAAAACAAAAATAAAATCACATTTTGAAAAATGCAGCAAGGTTTTAGAGAAACTGACAGGCCTAATCAGCATTGTGTCATCTCCTCTCGTAGTGGCTTGGGTGAAAATTATTATTATTATATATATATTTTTTTTAAACAAAATATTTGTGGATTCCAGATTTAAATAGACTGGTCAGGTATCTGTACTTGAGTATTTATTTTACTGACAGCCTTTTCCTTGTACTCACTCCATTGGAAACCACGTGTACTGTATTTTCACAACCATAAGGCGCATTTAAAAGTCTTAAATTTTCTCTAAAATGGACGTGTCTCCTTATTATGCAGCGCGCCTTATGTGTGTCACAGAGTTCCAAAATCTGTAAATGTTGTTGTGACTTTAATGAGTGCTCCGCTTGACTGACTGGGAGCATTTCCTGCCAGCACGCTGCTTATATAGAGGAAAGGCGGACGTGACTGAGGACAGCATGCGGACGTTAAAGGGGGACGGGTGCACGTGAAAGAGGACGCTAAAGGCGCGCCCCCAGTAGGTATATAGTGCCGGGGTGTGCATTGTGCAAAACAATATTGGTTTGGCTAAGCACCTACGATGAGACATGCTTACGAAGCACAGTGTAAACTGCAAGCTATCTGTTACGCGGAGGAACATGGGAATCGAGCAGCCGCGAGAGAATTCAAGGTCAACGAATCTACGGTTCGCAAGTGGAGGAAGCAGGAAAACGCCGGCATCATTGCTGAAACAGCCCCCCGGCAACGAGACTGACTGCGACAATGATGACAGGGAACCCGGCATGTTTGATGGAGATCTTGCCCAGCTGTTCATATCGGATACAGAAGATGAGGACTTTGATGGATTTGTGGATGAGGATTGATCAAAAAATAACGTGAGTACATTGTTAAATACTTCAATAAAGTACAACCAAACTCAGTTGCCTTTTTAAAAACATACGCTAGCATGCATGCTAGCATATGTTTTAGCGTGCATGCATGCTACCGTATGTTTTAAGCTTGCGTATGTGCTACCATGTCTGCGCTCAATAATAGGGTGCGCCTTATGTATGTGTTAAATACAGAAATAGACCCTGTAACTTTTAATACGGTGCGCCTTATGGTAGTGAAAATACAGTACTTTCCACTCCTTATGAAAACATTTTCAGCCTCCGCGGATGACGTTCAAATGACGTAAACAGTAAAAGGGAACGTCAACGTAGTGAAGATCTTGATATATTGAAACCTTAGGTTTTATGAGGTGAAAAAAAAAAACGGACAGCAGTGACATGAACCACGAAGCATTAACGGACAACAGATTTGGAGATATCCCCCGTGTGATGATCAAGAAGGACTGGTGCCAAATACGTTGTGCTAGCTTGAAAAGCAGCACAAGCTTCTGGCATGCAAAATTCTCTGTCTAATCTGAAAAGCATACACGCAAGGTGGGGGGTTTGTCAGTTGCATTTTTTTCTTACGTGGTTCAAAATGTTATCAAAGCTGTGTGAATGCGTTTTAAGAGCACGGAAGTTGAGCTAACACCAGCTAGCTCTTGGCAACATGCAACGTTTAACATGATTTTGTTTGTCTGGCTTTTAGTACCAGTGAAGTTAATAAAGGACGGAAACTATTTTGTGTACAGAGAAATTGTTTCGTAGTGCCAATTTAGCAAAATTATTCTATGTCATTGACAGTAATAATTACTTTTGCACTTTAGTACATTGTAGAGTATACTTTTGTACTTTTACTTAGGCCTGGTACACACAAGGATTTTTCAAATCTTAAGATTATTTTTTTTTTTTTTTTTTTTTTTTTTTTTTTTATCTGTGACAGACCCAACACACAAAGGCTTCTTTATACTCGCGCGGGCGGCCACCGCACTGATGTCACTGCGGCTATCCGACACGCAGTTTGCCTTTATACTCGAGCGCAAACCAACCACGCAGTTTTGAAAATGTACTGCAGTTCTCCTCCAAGTTGGGGGGGGGGGGGGGGGGGGGTGCGCTACGGCTAGTATTGGCTCGGACACCAAGGTGGGAGTTTCCTCTGCATTTTTTTGGCCATTTCCGGTAGCCGTTTTTACTTTCCTTTTCGTAACAAGGAACGAAGCAACAAGAATGGCGACCCTGGCCCACTGTCTGGTGGAACAAATGGACCTAGATGACCAGATGACGTTTAATTATGCTGCAAAATTGATAAAGAATGTGCCGGTGGTATGTAGAACCAAGGGCAACACTGAGTACGTCTTCACAGCATGTGACTAAAACGGAGCATTCATGAGAGATGACCTCTGCGGCATTCTACGCGCAGCAACAATTTTTGCCGTGTGCGCGTCAAGTGACACAGAGGTGTCGCGCGGGCCAATGCGTCGGTCACGTGATGCAATGCGGGTGCTGTCGGCCGTGCGAGCGCGGGAGTATAAAGAGGCCTTGAAGCTATACAAAAATCTAGCATTTCACAATTTTGTTCTTATTGTGTGTGGTATGCTCAGAGAATCTTGACACAGAACAGCACGCACATAAAGATTCCATTCCGCCTCCGATCTCGAAATCTCGGGTGATCACACAAAACCGAAGAATAAGAAACACTTCCGGATATGTGCCGATGTTTCCTGAATGTTCCCCAAGAAACCGGAGGCAGAAGCCTTATTAAATGGCGATGTCCCCGAAAAACAACTCTCTTCGGAAAATACTTCTTGCTGTCTGGGGAACCCACTTTTGTACAAAAAACATCGGGTAAGAGGTTTGTTTTGATTTACGGTCTTTTGCTGAGTCAGGTTGCTCCTTGATTGGCTATATCCCGCCCACGTCACGATTCTCAGCGTCACGACTCACGAGACCTCAGCTTTACCCGCACACACGAAGAGTTATAAAAAAATAAATAAATATCGAACTGTTTCATACCCCAAAATCATGACAAATTCACTCTTAACACACTTTCGACCTAAGGATAATATTCTTGGATCAACTTATAAGACAAAAGATTGTCTGGCATTTGACGTCTTTGGCCAGTAAAATCGACACAAAAACAGCCCAATTGTCTTTTCGTGTATAGGGGGGAGTCTTGTACACGTGTATTTGTACTTGTGCTTAGGGGAGTGCAAATACTTTTGCCACTTGATCAACTGCCTGTGTGCGTGCGTGTGTGTTTGTGCGATAGTGTGCACACCAGGTGGAGCTCGGGACGCGGCCGCAGGTATGGCGAAGCGCGCCCGTGTCTGCGGATGTGTGGAATGGACATCAGGACCAGGACGGGCGCTTGATGCACATCAGTAGGCTCAAAGAGTCCATCTTCAGGGGGGCAAGTTGCGGTCTTGGCTTGTGATTGTGGTTCTCCTTTTGGTTGAGGTTGTCATGCGCCATGCTGCCTCCCTTCAGGGTTTGTGTCATGCGGTGAGGAAAGAAGCCTGGAAGTTTCTTTTGGGGTACTTTCCCTGGAACAGCACGTTGGACCAGAGGAAAAGTCTGCAGAGAAGCAAAACGTACGACTCTCATTGTAATCGCCACGCGTCCCTTTTCTATAGCGCTTGCTTCTCGCTTTAGGGTGTGCAGGAGTCTGTTCCAGCAGACTTTGGGCCAGAGGTGGGGTACACCTAAGGACAATTTAGAGTGATGCGGCTGAACCCGAATGAAGTGTCATGCAGTGTACAGGCTTCGGCAACAATTATTATTTTTTATCTTTTGCGGTGGTTCAAAATTTGAATGGCGGGTCGTTATTTCACAGCATCACTGATATAACAACCAATCAAAAATGCATGTGAACTTTCACACGCAATAAAATAACTTTCGTGATTTTAAGCTTAAGCGAGACACAGGTGACTGCCACATCGCTGGGAAGTCGTACAAATACAACATATACAGTATACGTTTTGTTTTACAACAATACTTAACTATATGTATAATTTCATATGTACCTGTGGATGAGATCGTGAAGCGTGCAGTCTCTGTTGCTAAAATATGTGTGAGTGTTGTATGAAGCATGCTGGCTGGGTACAGTCAGCCAATGGGGCGAGGCAGACTCTCAAAATATCCACTCTCTCAAATTTTTTGTAGCCCACTTTCTCTATTTGTGACCTTGAAAATTTGTGTGGTTTAATAAAAGTAATACAGTACAATATGTGGCGCCTCAAAACTCGTTACGGGTCAGTTTCGTGTGGCAGCGCATCAGTTGATGTGCTGAGTCGCCAAGTGTCTTTTTATGTGTCTTTTGATTGGCTCATTCCGATTAGGTTCGGCCGTGTTTGTGGCAAGCCTAAGAAGCAATAAGGCAAGCAAGCATACTAGCAAAAATGCTTGTAATAATAATGCATTCAACTTATAGGGCACATTTTTCAAGGCACTCAAAGACTGTTTAGAATTGCACACATTATTCATTGACTTGTCAAGTTACACGTGTAGCCACAGCTGCCCTGCAAGGCGCAGTCTGAACCAAGCGTGGCTACCATTCTGCGACTACGGCCCCTTCGACCACCACCGACATCCGACCACATTCATTCAGCGGCAATGCGGGTTAAGTGTCTTTCCCTGGGACGCAACAACAATATGCGCTCGTGCGGTTGGAGGGTGTACTCCTGACCTCTCAACACGTCGCACCGCTTGCTTGTCTGTATGTGTGCTGCGATTGGTTGGAAACCAGGCCAGGGTGTGCCCCGTCTCACCTTGGAAGTCGGCAGGATTTGGCTCCAGCTCACCTCCGACCCTAATGAGGCTTAAGTGCCAACTGAAAATGGACTTGGGAAGAAAGATCATTGGGGATTTGTGAGCGTGTCACTGATGCAAAACTGTGGATTGGTCACCGCAGGGACGAATATTTCCGCATGAAGTTGCAGTGGAAGTCAGTGAGCGAGGAGCAGGAGAGAAGGAATTCGCGACTTCGAGACTACAGGAGTCTGATCGGTGAGGAAGGGGCTAAACTCTCCGCCGCTAGCGTTACCACCACGGCCCATCTCCCCTGCCGTTTACAGAGAAGGACGTCAACCGGACAGACAGAAGCAATCGGTTCTACGAGGGGATGGACAACCCGGGTCTGGTCCTCCTGCACGACATCCTCTTGACTTACTGCATGTACGACTTCGACCTGGGTGAGCCCACATCTCGTTTCCCTGCCATCGTCAGCATGTGCGCTGACCGTGCGTGCACCTGTGTACAGGATACGTGCAAGGAATGAGCGACCTGCTGTCGCCAATCGTCTTTGTCATGGAGAACGAGGTGGATGCTTTCTGGTGTTTTGTCTCCTTCATGGACCACATGGTGAGTTCTCATCCAGTGTCCGAGCACGACTTGAACAGGTTCTGAGTGGCGTTGGCGTGCCTTGTAGCACCAGAACTTTGAGGAGCAGATGCAGGGGATGAAGACTCAGCTTATCAAGCTTCGTACTCTGCTCAGGCTGCTGGATCCATCCTTCTGCAACTATCTCGGTATGTAGGGATTTTTATATGGTGGACAAAGATCGTTCCCTGAATAGTGATTCAGGAGTAGAGAATTATTAATTCGGAATCCTTCATCATTCCAGACTCCCAAATCACTACAACGGAACTTTTCCATCGTGGACTCATCAGTCAAATGAAAAATAATTTTGGAACACTACTCGGGTGCCGTGAAAAATATTTTCATAAATTTGAGTGGTGCCAAAAATTAAACCATCCCAGAAACTCAAATATAATTTTTCTGTATCGGCTTAATGCATCCTGGGATATATAGATTTTTCTAGTGACCATCTGTTCTTCAGTACTTTTCAGGATGCATTATGGGATACATTGAGGGCACTTTATAGGGCAGAACCTTTGAACTGTCCCATTCTGCCCACAGAATCTCAGGATTCTGGTTATCTTTATTTCTGCTTCCGCTGGCTGCTCATCCACTTCAAGAGAGAGTTCTCCTTCCATGACGTCCTCAGGCTGTGGGAGGTCAGTGCACGATCAGCACCGGGACCAGGACCAAGACTATTGAACTAGAATTCTGTGTGTTTGTCCGTGCGTGCGTCCGTGGTCATCAGGTGATGTGGACCGGCCTGCCCTGTCAGAACTTCCATCTTCTGCTCTGCTGCGCCATCTTGGACTCTGAGAAGAGCAAAATAATGGAGGAGAAGTTTGGCTTCAATGAGATCCTCAAAGTAAACTAGCTCCTCGTTTTGTTAGTTTGTTTGTTTGGAGTTCTGCTGGTGAGCAAGTTTGTGCATATGTTGTGGTTTGGGCAGCACGTGAACGAGCTCTCCATGAAGCTGGATGTTGAAGAAATCCTTCAGAAGGCAGAAAGCATCTGGCTGCAGATCAGCAAGTGTCAGGTAGCACTCAACATCACAACATGAAAAGGAAATGTGTCAAAAAATTTTTTTTACTGATGATTGACATGGAAAACATTTTCAGTAAGTGAAATGAAATTCTGAAGCACGTGAAAATTCAATGTGCAGAATTTCTTTGAGCTCAATTTAATAACTAATCAGTCTGATACTGTGGCGGATCCTCTGTTCGCGAACAATTTGGTTTACGAACAAAGTCATCCAAGAACTATTGCCTCGGTTGACGCCCTAACGTTTTAATTCGTGAACCTCGGCCCAACTATCGTATAACCTCCGGCAACAAGTTGCGTATTCGGAATGTGATATCACTCACATACTGTAGATTTCATCATCTATGTATGACATCGACGTGTACATGTGATGTTGTTGATGTTGGCGTGTGTCCTCAGGGCCTGCCTCAGTCTGTGGTCAAGATAATGGCGTTGGACTCAGAATCTCGCGGTAGCTGCGACTTGAGCGGGCGCCCAGAGACGTCCGCAGTGTCGTCGTCATCCGTGGTGGGAGTGTTGCATCGAGAGGAACGCGCCTGCGCCAACTCCAACGGACACTTGAGAGCCATGGACTGTCAGCATCTCAGCGAAGTTGCCTTCATGTCGTAGCCAAGATTCTTATTTTTCTACCACGTGCACGTTTGTCCTCTGTGACGCTGGACAGGAAGTCGCCAGGACCAGTTTTTGAAGGAAAAGACATTTTTGTTTTGTTTTGTTTTTTTAGCACGCGGGTCGTCATCGTCGTATTCACACCAGATGTAAACATACGATATATCTTCGACTGGTTTGACGCATAAAAACCCTTTTCTTCTACTTTTTTGTGCTTGAAAATATTTTTATTTTTCATGATTATCTACACATTTATGCTTCAGGTGACTGTAACAGTGAGCCCTTGTGATATCCAGTCAACAAGATCAACCTTTACTGAGCCAAGGTACCTACATCCCATTAAAAAAAGAGAGAAAAAAAAAAAGCACACCACCAAACAAAAATAGTTACTAAAATATGAATCATATTGTCTGAACTTACTCATAAATATAGTTACTCGGTGTGAAATCTGTTTAGTTCTGTTATGAATGGCAACAAATGGATACACAAGCAGAGTGGACATTTTAGAAACAATGAATGTCAACAATTTTGATGAAAATGAAATGGAAACAAGTGAACTCGGGTAATTTCCCGTGGCCCACCTTTGGATCTGTCACGACGCAGGGCGCCATGTCTGAACTGGTAGAATGGTTGTGTTACAAACCGAAGGTTGTGGGTTCGATCCTGAGCCCATGTGACAATGTCCAAGTGTCCTTAAGCAAGATACTGAACAATCTCACCGGCCTAGAAAGATTGGTTTTGAATTTATCTAACCGCCTTCTAACTCAGACAGAGACGTCTCAGCCAAGGGACTTAACTCCCCATAGTGGACCTCATCAAAGCAAGAATCAGCCATCAGAAACAACCACCACTTACCAGAAGTAGAGGCAGACCAGCTGTGGATGAGTGTTGGCAGTGCTCTCCAGTGCCAATATACCTACATGGAACCTCACCACACAAAAAAGAAAAGCAGTGACATACTCAAAGAAGGGCATTACACGACATTACAGTTCTACCAGCAGACATGGGGAGATGCACTGTGATCCTAAACACCACGGACTACAAGAAAACAGCTGCGGCACAAAAACGCATATGAAAAGCTAAAGAGTGCTGCAAATAAAACTGCAAGTACTCAGCGGAAGAAACACTTTGCATTTATGGACCACCAAAATCCACAAGGAAGGCTCTTGATATCAAGTGTGTCAGTGACGTCCTTTTTGCTCATCATCCTTCCATGGACTTCCCTCACAACTGTGTGCAGATAAACATCTTTAAAGAGCAGCTTGCCTGTCAGTTTGAGGCCCAGCCACCCAGAAGAGCAGGATGTCGTGGCCATTCTTCAGCGAGGTGCTGGGATTGAACACACTCAGGTCCTGAGTCTCATTAGGCCACCCGAAGATGAAGGAAAAACTGCCAGAAGAGGACCAAGTGTCCAGACCATCCTCATCTCGCAGGCCATTTGGCAGCAGCATCAACTCCCCACCAACAACACTAGCAAACATGTAGCCACCATTGTTGGGAGTACTCCACACCATATCCATAACAAGGTCCAGAACCTGACACTGGCTCCAGATGATTGCCTACAATGGTATCATTCAACATCACCTGGATGTTCACCCAGATCCCCACCACTGTGACATTTGGTGTAGTCAGGGAGTGACTGCAACAAGACTCTTGGCACCACTTACTGTCAATTAATGATTGTTTCTATCAGCATGGCCATGACATGGGCTCAAAAGTCTTCCCTGTTGTGGCCAACATGTAGAGAGGAAGTGGAGAGAAAAGTATTCGACTCCTTCAGAGGAAATAACCCACACCCATCTTGGTGTGTTTGGGATCATGATGGTGTTGCAATACTGTTTCTGAAGGGAGGGAGTCATGCCCTGCTTCAGTATGTCACAGTGTTGGCCTTTGTGAGGCCCTCAGTGAACTGTAGCTCCCCCTTGTGTAGCCCGAGACCCTGGCACTCCCACCACCATATTTGACTCGAGGTAAGACATACTTGTCTTTGTGCTTCTCACACACGCTTGACACGATCTGAACCAAAGAAGTTCATCACAGGACATGGTTCCAGTTATCCATAATCTTGTATTTTTTTCACAAAAATAAGCAAATTCATTGCATTTATCTGCTGTTAGAAGTTCTGGAGCGATCTGATTTGGGGTGTGGGGATTGTGAGCTTGTCAACCACAGCAAACAGAGTGCGGGTATTATTGAAGTTCTTACTGATGATTTCAGAAAAGTGTTGCCGTCAAGACCTGACTAACTCTTGGTTAAAATTACACCTCAAGATTGTCCTAGTTTTAATAGGAGCGACAGCATTCATGACATTTGAGATTTTCAAGGTGAAATTATCCAAAAGTTCATAAACTGTCTCAGCATTTACATTTGTGGCACAGCAATGGTCTCCATGAACTTGGTGGCGGTGCTCTCATTTATGTACCTTTTCTTAATAGACAGAGGTTGTTTGAACCTTTGTGAAAATCTGTAATTCAAACAATACACAAAAATGGTCAGAAATAGCCATATCCTTAATGTCAACTAATTTCAACATTCTTAGAGATGACCAGGTCTAAGATGTGACCTTGAGTCTGGGTTGGACTCTTACGTTGAGAGAGGTCAAATATGTCCAGTATAGCAGAATTCATATTTATTTGTCCTTGTTAAATGAATGTACCGGCATTACCAGATAACTAGCAACCCTTTATTGCTCAGTGACTGTTTTTTGTCAGTCTTTCTGTCTCCAAAGTGTTCTCTGTCAATTGACTGTCTGTTGTCGTACTAGAGCGCCTCCAACGACCGGAGACAAATTCCTTGTGTGTTTTTTGGACATACTTGGCAAATTAAGAGGATTCTGATCATTACATGAACGTTAAGTCTCCCGTTATGACAAAATAGTTGAAGTCAGTACAAATAACTGACAGCAGTTCTGAAAAATCCTCCATACCTTTTCCATCGTATCCTGGTGTGTAAATTATTAAAACAATATCCTTTGGGTCACCTTTAACTAAGGTTTTCAAAAGAGAAATCACCCAGTATAATTTATTTTCACTGAAATAATGGCTTAAAAATAACAGCAATACCACTGCCTTTTCCCCCTATTCGACACTTGTCCATAACATTTAAATTTGCTGGTGTTGCTTCATTTAAAGTGGTATTACAGCTACTTTCTGTTAACCACATTTCATTTAGTAGCAAAAGGTCTAGATCGTAGGTTGCAATGATGTCATTAATCAACACTGATTTATTAAACAGTGACCTGATATCGAAAAGAGCTAGTCTCGCATTTTCAGTTTCACATTTTATCCTCACTAAGTTTGTAGTTCTACCTTTTTTGGGCCATATTTCTGTGACCATCTTCCTGTCCCTTGTAATTACAGGGATGACAAATGCCTGATCTCCATAGGGGTCTGACTTATTCTGGAAAAGACCCCACACATATCAGTCAGATTTGGAGATAAGATTCTTCATGAGTGAATGAGGGGCCCTCTTAGCGGACGTTTGTTTCAGGCGAGGGGGGGATGGGAGGAAGATCTTTGCGTGGTGTGCGTTCAATTCCAATATTGACAATAGCCTTCCTCCTGTCCGTCACACCTAGCAGAGCATTTAGGCTAGTAGAGAGTGAGTTTTGCGTTGGGGTTTGCTCCAATGGGGAAGGGAGGGGTGTGGGAGATTCCAAGTGCTGTCTCATCTCATTCCTCATTCGTTCCTCTGATTGTTTGGGTGATGGGGCTGTCTCCATCTGCGCCCCGTGTCACCATATCTCTTGTTCCTCCGATTGTTTGGGAACAAGTGGAGACTCCTCCTGCACTTTTTGTCCTTCAGCCGCGTCAACAAGGCCAATGTTTTCCTTTCTTGCCGCTGAATGACGTACACAGTAAAAAATATTGGCAGCCATTAACTTAACCCCTTGTCTATTTAGACAGAAACCGTCTGCCATGTAGAGATTTCCGCGTTCCCAAAATAAAATGCAGAAATTGGCAATGAAGCTCACGGATAGCGCCGTACACACTTCTTTGAGCCACTTATTTAATTGACCGAGCCTACTAAAATGTTCATCTCCAAATCGTACGATTGGTAGAAGTCCACTTATGAAAACTTCAGCATCTACACATTATCCGTCCTCTGTTTTAGATGTTTAGGCTTTGCTCCTAGTAAATTCTAGGGAGAACTGCTGGGTGATCCATTACCGTTTCCACAGTCCACATCAGTCCTCTTTGTGAAGTGGCTGTCCGTTAGCACGCTTCTGCTCATCATTTTGAGACATCGGTAGAGTGGTTTCATTCCCTGACTGTCCATTTACATCCGCATACACTTCAAGACGGTGGATTTTCGTTTCCAGGACCGCCATCTTCTGTAGCAGTTTGTGATAGTCTTCAGTGGAAAAGGGAGGCATCTTGTTGCTGGTCTCGTTGCTAACAGCGAGCTTGTGCTAATTAGCAGGCCACGCTCACGTAATGGTAAGGGGGTATCAAAAGATATTGGAATATGGCAGCAAGTGACTGTATCTACAAAAAAAGTCCAGTCCCACAGGTTTAAAAATATCCAGGAGTTGCTGCTTCTAATTTCTTTGGAAGAAGAAAAACAAGCTTATCAGCAAGAAAAATGTAAACGGCGGCGACGCAAGCAGAGCGAGCAGAAAAGCGTCTGCACTGTACGAGAGTGTCTGCAAAAAAAGGGTATGTCCGTGTAGCGGGGTGTGTGTGGTGCGCAGGTGGGGCCTTATTGTACATGGGGGCCTTCTTAGATCATGATGGGTTGGTGACTTGGCAGGTCAAATGACCTTCTTCGCCGGTGAAATCCTGGGGTAGGCGACATCCCCACTGGAACTGGCTCCTTGCTTGACCGCGCCCTTCAGATTGATGCTATCTGAGCGGCAGCTGGCACTGCCCTCGGATGGACGCTATCTCACCCGCAGGGTCCCTTCCTATTGCTAGTGTAGTGTACCTGATGCTATCCTGGTTTGTTGTGCTTTTAAATCATCGGTGGTTGTAAATAACAAAAGCTATGTCTAACTGAAACCTCTATTACATGTGACGTGACTGTGCATAACTGCCGAACATTTAGCATCAGGATGCTCAGTGCTGAACGCTGGCTGTTGGATGTGCGATGTTGAATGCAGGCCGCTATCAGCGCATCAGCTCATAAGGCGGCAGCGGCACATCTGAGAGGCGCCACTTTCATTTCCTGACTGACAGGAAATTGTCGCAGACCGCCAGGTGCTTGCCGTCCTTATCAGCTAACGTGTTGGCCGGGCTTTTTGTGCCTCTCAACACACATGCACAAAGCTGGAAAAGAAAATGACATTCAAACAAGGATGACAAACTACAAACCGACATCCACAGATTGACAGACATATCATTACATTATATAACAGTATCAAAATCATCAGATCACTATTGCTATACATTATAACAACATAATTGGATGATCGCAATGGATTATAACATCCAAATATAAAAGTGACATCATAATGTATGATCATTTTGCAATGGCGTAATAGATCTAACGATGTGGATAACAACCAATGATAGCAGTGATTTGTAGAATGTGACTGGAGGACTGGTAGATCAAACTCCGCCCCCCCCACCCCCATGTGGCCCCGCCTATTTAAGCATCGCGCTGGGTTGCGCGTCGCGGTCGAGGACTTGCGGTCGACGGAGCGTTCAGACTGGAGCGCTCGTGGTACTCGTACACTCACTGGTTCCCCATGGCGTCCTCTCACGTGATGGACAGGCAGCAGGAGGTGCCGCCCCCGCCCGCCATGCAGCCTGCCATGATGATGTTCTCCAGCAAGTACTGGAGCCGTCGTGGACTCTCCTTCGACTCTGCCATGTTGGACCGGCGCCCGCCGCTACGTCACACCGGTGGACAGATGGTGACCTTCATCCTCCTCATCTTCAAATTGGTCAAAACATCTGCTGACATTCAAAATATGTTTGCTCACATTGACATTTCTTGAGTGTGTGTGTGTATTTGTGTGTGTGTGGGTGTATCCAGTCACGTCGCCCGTCCTTCAGTCCCATCAGCGAGACTGCCGGCGGGCTAAGTCAGGCGGTGGTGTTTTCACTGAAGAACGAGGTGGGCTGTCTCGTCCGAGCGCTACGACTGTTCCAGGTGAGACTTCCTGCCAGGGTGGGAGAAAGTATGAGGAAGTCCCAAGTCTTAAATAAACTTTCAAACAAGTCCCAAGTTACCTTGGCAAAAATCCAGAAAGCCATGTGGAGTACCCACTAAATTTCAAGCAAGTCAAGTCAAGACTTAGGTGAAGCAAGTCTTAAGTCATACAGTCTTGCTACGTCACAATACTGTGTGTACTTCTCAATGAAGCGCAAAACTGACACGAAGCTCAGTTCATGTTTGACCAGCTGTCGGTCAGCTAAACTGTCAAGTTAGCGTATCTTCACTGTTTTTGTGGGTTTTATAGTGATGGATGAAGTTAAAGGTGGTAGTTGTCTCTTACAAATCTTGTATGTTGCCATTCTTTCTTTCCCAGATTGCTTGAAAAACATAATCCTTTGACCCAGAGGTAAAATGAATAAGGTTTTCTTTCCAAAACATGAAAATAGGCACATCATGTTGTGAATGGAGATTTTCAAATCTCCATTCGACTGGTCAAGTTCTGTAGTTTAAGTCAAAGTCGAGTGGAGTCTTTCATAAATTTTATCCAAAATCCCAGGTCCTAAAATTGGCGACTTAAGCGTAACTGGAGTCATGTCATGTGAGCGTAGCCCCGCCACCTCTACTTCCTGCTGCTCCGGGTCAGCTGACATGTCCCTTTTCACAGGAGAAGCGTGTCAACCTAAACCACATTGAGTCGCGCGCGTCCAAGCGTGTGGCCAACGAGGTAGAGATCTTTGCTGACTGCAGCTGCTGCAAGAAGGACTTCAACGAGCTTCTGGAGGTCCTGAAAGATCACGTCAACATCCTGTCCTTCAACACGCCCGCCCATGTCTGGGCCACGCAGGCCGGTCGGCGCTCCTTATATACACACTCGTCTTATCGTCATCTAATTGGGACTTCACAGAGCAACATTGTGCGTTTGTGTGGTGCAGATGAGGAAGACGTTCCGTGGTTTCCCCTGAAGATCTCCGAACTGGATCAGTGTTCTCACAGAGTGTTGATGTATGGAACCGAGTTGGATGCTGACCACCCGGTACATTGTGTGTGTGCGTGCGTGTGCATGGGCGTGCGTGCGTGCGTGCGCGCGCATGCATGTGTGCGCGTGCATACAGTGAAAGTGTGGAGATTTTGGCACTCTTGTCAGAATACCTGAACACGAGCTGTAAGGATGAATGTGGATTCGAACAGGTTTGTAGACTTGAAGCTTTTTTTTTATTTTTTTTTTTTGCTCCTCAGGGCTTCAAAGACGAACTTTACCGCCAGCGTCGCAAGTATTTTGTGGAGGTGGCCATGAAGTACAAGTTGTAAGCGTTCGTCTTCCTTATCCGGTACGGAGTCTCTCACGCGGGTCTCTTATTTCCGCTCACTTGTGGCACGTTGTTTGTAGCGGTCAGCCCATCCCGCGCATAGAGTACACACAGGAGGAGGTCCGCACATGGGGCGTGGTCTTCAGGGAGCTCAACAAGCTGTACCCCACTCACGCCTGCAGAGAGTACCTGAAGAACCTGCCCCTGCTCAGCCAGCACTGCGGTTATCGACACGACAACATTCCTCAGCTCGAGGACGTCTCACACTTCCTCAGAGGTCGTGCGGTCCTCTCCCCCACAGTCACTTAAACCCCAGTTGTGTCACCCCAAGTCACTTAACCTCCAATCTTGTTACCCCCAGTCATTTCAGCTCCAGTCACATCACCCCCAGTCACCACACCCCAGTCGTGGCACCCCCAATCACTTCATCTCCAGTCATCACACCCGAGTTGTGTCACCCCTCAGGCACTTCCCCTCCAGTCACGTCAACCCCAGTCACTTCACCCCCAGTTACATTAATCCCAGTTGTCAACAGTCGCTCCCACTCACATCTTGTCATGTTGTAGCGACTTCCTCATTGACTCCATGTTCACTTACCATCTGACAGACAGTTGCTTTCAAATTAAAAGTCGGCCCCGTTTGCTGTGTTCCAGAGAGGTCGGGTTTCACCGTGCGACCGGTCGCAGGTTACTTGTCACCCCGTGACTTCCTGGCCGGCTTGGCCTACAGAGTCTTCAATTGTACACAATATATCCGCCACAGCACCGACCCGCTCTACACGCCTGAACCGTGAGCTGGCCCACTCCACACCGTACCTCAAACACTTTACAAAAACTGAACCATTTCAGGATTGTGAACGACTTGAGGACAATGAGTGTTTCTGTGAACTGCGTTGTGTTTCAGGGACACGTGTCACGAGCTCCTGGGTCATGTCCCTTTGCTGGCTGATCCAAAGTTTGCTCAGTTTTCTCAGGAGATCGGTCTGGCATCTCTGGGAGCTTCTGATGACGACGTGCAGAAACTAGCCACAGTGAGTACTGTGGACGCGTTGCAGCGGTCCACAGTCTTCTCTTGTGGTGACCCATGTGTGCGTGTGTTGTTGTCAGTGTTACTTCTTCACGGTTGAGTTTGGCCTCTGCAAACAAGAGGGTCAGTTGAGAGCTTATGGTGCTGGTTTGCTGTCATCCATTGGAGAACTCAGGGTAATGCACACACACAAGAAAAAAAAAAAGGATCAGACTAATGGCTAAAAATGTACCAATGACCTTTGCGATCTCTTGTTTGAGCTTTGATTACAAATGAATGTTTCCTTCTGAAAAGACAACAATGGGCGTGGCCTAGCCTCTGTTTGTTTTTTTCACCCCAGCATGCGTTGTCTGAGCAGGCCTGTGTGAGGCCCTTTGACCCCAAGACCACCTGCAAGCAAGAATGTCTCATCACCACATTCCAAGAAGTTTACTTTGTCTCGGACAGCTTTGACGAGGCCAAGCAGAAGATGCGGTAGACTCACCTATTACTTATTATTATACACACTTATTATTTACCACCACTGTACAAATGTGTAATACTACATATATATTACTAAGGAGTACTACATATACTTATAGTACAATAGTGGTCCAAGGATGGACCTCAGCAGGCCACCATGCCTTCCAGTCGTAAATTGACATGTTCACATTCACTGAATGAATTAACATGCAAATGAGCAAGACAAGCGCACTCTCTCGTTGCTTTTCAGAGAGTTCGCCAAGACCATCAAGCGTCCGTTCTCTGTGTACTACAACCCCTACACGCAGAGCGTGGACCTCCTCAAAGACACGCGCAGTATTGAGGATGTGGTCCAGGATCTCCGCAGCGACCTGACCACCGTGTGCGACGCTCTCGGCAAGATGAACACCTACATGGGCATCTGACCGCCACCACATCAAGAGCAATTCCCCAGAATAGAATAGAATAGAATAAAACAGGTCTTTGTCATTGTTGCAGAAGACCAAAAGATATATAAGATATTGTACACCAAACGATATACATCAGCAAAGTCTATATAGAGGGAGGTGCTTCGTGTCAAGGGTAACAACAACCCCATACTACATTTCATATTTCATGTCATGAAGAACGTGTAAGAAGGCACTGAAATAAATGTCACATCACAAAAACGCTTTTGTTCTTCACTGTCTTCCTAACGGCAAGAACATTCTAGAACAGGGCTTGTCAAAGTATGATTTGGGCGCCACATATGCGGGGGTGGGGAGCACTCGCTCATCCGGCCCACTGAGCATTTACATTATCAAGAGTCCTCCTGTATCCTGTAATATTTGTTGAATTTGTTTCGCTTTTTACCCAAAAGTGTTTTAATCAAAACGTATTTATTCATAAAAAAAATCATTATTCTCAAATCATTTGTTAATTGATTTCTTGTAAATCAATCCATCCATCCATCCATTTTCTGAGCCGCTTCTCCTCTAAATAACAAAAAAAAAAAAAAGCCATTATACAGATACATTTCCCAATGTTTTATTTTGTTCAACCGAAATGTAATGATGTGGATCATGGTTGCAAGTGCACTAGTGTAATAATGGATAAAAAAAAAACAACTAGTGTGGACAATAGAAAGCAGATAACTCTGACAAAGGAGTAATGAAGGCAATGACCAATAGGTGGCAGCAGTGAGCAGGCAGCTCTCTTAAGAAGAACTCGACGAAGAAGAGCAGGAGGCGAATGAAAATTGTTGAAACTGACGACGCTTTTCATTGAAAGCAGAAAGCCTTCAATCACTTGGGCGACATCGTTGTTTCGTTTTCTTTTTTTAAATATACCTGTATATTTCCAACATGGATAATATGTGTGTTCGTTAATCGGACACTGTTAAAGAGGGAGCTGGCTGCTAGTTGGCTAATGCCAACGTTGGAGGTTTGATATTCGCCACAC